>NC_142928.1:158136641-158286641 GCF_046866305.1 Octopus bimaculoides
TCCATTATAGCTTTGAAAAAGTAACTGTTAAAATCAAACTGCACTCTTCAAAACTTGAACTTGTAATACTTCGACCGTGCGAACCAAAGGAAATGGTGATGTAGACGGTAAAGGCTCCTTTTTACCATGTCGCACGGTCGAACACAAAACAAGATATATAAGTTGGAAGGCTCGTAAGTGATACGAGCCATAGTGCCAGTAAGAGAACTTAGGACAAATTCAACCGTTAGATATATAATGAGAATAAATTTATTAACAAAGTGAAACTGCAGTTCTATATTTAAGAGATGAGGAATGAAGTTAAAATAATAGACAGGGAACAACACTGGAAAATACGAAAACTAAAAGAAGCAGCACATATGCTAGGACACAACAACCTCCTAAGCAGACCGAGTGCAGATATGAATAGCATATGGGAACCGGTATTGAGGAAGGATAGAAAAATAATAGATTTATAAGCCTTAAAATTCACGAAGGTATACAACAACGTGAAGTGACGGACAGTCGTATAAGCAATAGTGTGTGTCACAATACGTGAGTGTACAAGTGTGCGTGTGAATGAGAGGAAACACAGAACATAGAAAGAGTGTCTGTAACATAGAATGTAAAAGGTCTGAAACACTGAGAATAGAGAAAACCAGTTCGTACAAGAGTTACACAAGGAGATAGAATGTTCATACGCAGGAAGTTGTGGCCAGGGAGCAGAGCTGTAGTATCACACTATGTCTGTTGAGCGTCGAATGCTGCGACCTGTGTTACCTGGTACGGAATATTCTCGCTGGTTAGTTCTGATTGTTGTTCGTGAGTGGAAACTCCACTCAAACAGGGTCGAGATAAAACCGCGCTTGTTGATGTTGGTGTTGCTGGCGACGACAATAGTAGACAGTACATTGGTGGTGAAGACGTCGGCGCTGGAACTGGCTGTAGCTGTGTTCTGTATGTGTGTGGTCAACGACCAGACCTGTGAGAGATCTGAAATCGAAGACGATTGCCGTCGTTGGATCGGGCTTATTTATAGGCGAAATAGGGCTCACCGGAAACCCAGAAAAACTCCTTCTCACGTGACTTTATCCCAAAGCCACAATTGGATGTAATGCCCCCTTAGCAAGCAGAACATGGGGACAATTGCCGCGCAAATAAGAACCAATCAGGATAATGGACAGAAGGGACCAAGGCAGCCGAAGGCTAGTTGTTAGCAGCTTCGTTATCATTTATGATTGAATGCCCGAGAGAGAGAGGTTTCACTACAAACTAATAAGATCATGGTAAAATTACTACCTGCTTTTATAGCAAGGTGATGCAGGTAGTTTATCCTGTCCCCCTCAAACTTTTAGTTCATGCAATTGAAAAAAAAAACGCATTATTTATGGGCTGACCCTGTGTGTGTGTGTGTGTGTATGTATATATATATATATATATATATATATATGGTGTGTGGGTGTATGCATGTATATATATGTGTATATATATACTTTTATTTTTTGTTTCAGTCATTTGACTGCGGCCACAAAGACACATACACATAAATATATATACGTATACAGATACGACGGGCTTTTAGTTTCCGTCTACCAAAGCCACTCACTAGGCTTTGGTCGGCCCGAGGCTATAATAGAAGACACTTACCCAAGGTGTTAAGCTGTGGGACTGAACCCGGAACCATGAGGCTGAGAAGCAACCTTCCTACCACGGAGACTTACATTCAAGACTTTAAGTTTCTGTGTCAGCATTTCAGTGATCATTGCATGTCTTCGGCTGTTACATGTGGTACAATCAATTGCAAAAAGCACAAAATAGATGGATACTTATATTGCACTTATATGTAGAAATTGACAAACTTCTCTTACATTTTCAGTTATATTGAACATCTTCCCCACACTATGCCCTGTGTTGACTTTGATTCCTGAATAATTCTCTACTCTTATTTGTATTTTCCATTTTAAGAGCTCATTATGTGAAATTAAAATAGTTAATTTTACTTGGTTTCCCTCTTGTGTTTATCATATTAGCCATCATTCAACAACGCCTGGAGTATGTTTTCATACATCCCCACCAAAAAAAAAAAAAAGAAAGAAAGAAAAAGAAAACGCCGTTTGTCATTCTATAGAAGTAGGTCAGTACTTTATCTATAAAACTCCTTTGATCTCCTCATTTCATTTCATACTACAGTTATCAGCCCTGATAAACATCTAATTGTTTATATGTAGTTTGCTTACAAACGATAACTACCCCTCTCCATCCTCATATGGTGATGGGATGGATACTTGGATAAATTACATCCCCTCATCTCTCTTTCTTTCCTTCTCTTATATACCTTTTACAGACCTTAAAGATTTTTTTTTTATTTTGGCACAGAAGGTACTCTTCTAGCTTTCTTACATGTAATTTTCAGTATAGTGTTGTTTTATCAGAAAATCTCGGGTAGTGATTTAGCAGCCTTTCCTGTTGTTCGTTATTAACTTTTGATTGAGTATTCCAGGCTATCTTACCTGGCAGTTTGCTCACAGCTGCTTTTCTGTATGGACCGAGGGAGGCTTATAACTTTCTCTTCTCTTTTTCTCTCTCCCTCTCTTCCTCTCTCTTTATTATTTACAGATGTTTGTATCTTGGTTTCATGCAATCTGATCCCGCCCCAGTTTTCTTTTTTTGTTTTGTTTTGTTTTTGTGGTAAACAAGTTTTACAGTCTAATACTTTCCCTATTCTTCTACATTCATTGGAAATTAGTCATGAATATTGTAGCCCTGTTAGATTGATCTCCAACGTGAGCACAAGGTCATACGCTTTGTGATAATGATGAAATCTGTTCAATTCTCCCCGTCTTTTTATCAGCTTGTTTGAAACAATTGAGTTAAGTAGAATTTTCAGATTTTTAGGTGCAGGGACTGAAAATCTGGTATTAGGTGATTAGTCTATCTTATCGACTTCAGTGACCTCGGTCAGCACTTGACTGGCACTTGATGCTCAGTTGCCCATAACTAGATATGTTTCGACATTTTTCCTCCTGCGTAGGAGTGGCTGTGTGGTAAGTAGCTTGCTTACGAATCGCATAGTTCCGGGTTCAGTCCCACTGCGTGGCACCTTGGGCAAGTGTCTTCTACTATAGCCTCGGGCCGACCAAAGCCTTGTGAGTAGATTTGGTAGACGGAAACTGAAAGAAGCCCGTCGTATATATATATATATGTGTGTGTGTGTGTGTGTGTCTGTTTGCCCCCCCCCCCCTTCCCCAACGTCGCTTGACAACTGATGCTGGTGTGTTTACGTCCCCGTAACTTAACGGTTCGGCAAAAAAGGCTGATAGAATAAGTACTAGGCTTACAAAGAATAAGTCCTAGGGTCGATTTGCTCGACTAAAGGCGGTGCTCCAGCATGGCTGAAACAAGTAAAAGAATATATGTGCATGAAGAGTATATGTGCATATTAACTAGGAGGTGAGGCAAAATAAGCAATTTCTGATTTCTTGTTATTCTTTCCCCTACCTGTTTGAATGCTTAGTATTGCATTATCGTTTTTACTGTTGCATCATCTTTGGGAGTAAAAATCGGTCAGCATAGTTGTTGTAGTTGAGTTAGTAAACAGTCAGGTGAAACACTTTATTTTTTTTCAAGAAATTTTTCCTCAACTTTTGACCCGATTGTAATTGAGGTTGCTGATAAAATATCTGGATAATTTTTGGTGTTTAATAATCAAAATTCTCTTCTCTGTGGGGTTCCAATCTTTTCCTACATTAATGTCTAATTTCATTTTCAATTTCCAAAACAAAAACAAAAAAAAAAAACACTTTTAAGTGGGGCAAAATGAGTAATGACTTAATTTTTTCAAATTTTTCTTTTTAATTGTATGGTGTCTAATTATATCCGGAAAGCAATCACTCCAGCAGATCGTTGAGAAGCTATAATATATTATGTTGAATTTTTAGATTTAGTCAAACTTAGTCCATTTCTTGTGCTATTTTCCCGTGTTCCTCAAAATATTTGAAGTTTGTCTTTTGTATGCTGAAAGGGAGCAGAGATAGTATTCTGGAAATGTTATAGTGTTTTTTAATGCATTTAGAAAAGCTGATTTGCTTAGCTATAGTCTTTTTGTAAGATAGTGAACATTTGTAAAATTATTTTCTTTTTTGTCTTTTCTGTTTCAAAATACGGAGCGTTACACTATACCCCACCCCCAAAGCTGTGCCTGGTTGATCAGTTCACAAATATTCAAACCGTAACCATCCCATTTTTTTCTTTTTCTAGATACAGAGTGTAATTTGACTGCTATTTCTAGCAGGTCAAGCAACCGTGCAGAGACTCTCTCGTCCCTCTCACCATTATCATTTCGTTTCTAGAGTTAAAAAATAATCAATGTTTTTTTTTTTTAATTTGGAATTCTGGGATGGTTAGTTTTGATTCTTCGGTTCTTATTGTATATTTTAGCATCTCCCCGTCCTTTTATACCAGCTAGTTTTAAGCAGTTTATTTTAGTAAAATTTTCAGGCACAGGGACCGAAATTTTGGAGGAAGGGAATCGACTTCAATATTTGACTAGTACTTCATTCTGTTGACTCTGGAGGGTTAAAAAAAAAAGACCAGTGGAGGAGGGTTCAAACTCAGAACCTATATCGTTAATCAAATACACCGAATTATGCTATCCGACGCTCTATCGATTCTGCTGATTTACCACTTTTAATAGTTTAACAATAATGATACTATTTCAGAATGTGTTGTTTCGCGAACCATGATTTTTCTAATTGATATTTGTCTTCAAATAAAATTAAATTTAAATGTCTTTTTGTTGATTCCGCTTTTAGCGAGTTTCCATTTACCGCAGTTTAGATGTCATTTACCTTCTTGAAATAGTCCACCTCAGTAATATTAATTAGTGTTGGCATATTTAATGCCGTGAACTTTCAAATGCTAGCTAGATAGAAATAAGTATGCAGTGAGAATAAAGATATCAGGCAATGGCTGATTTTTTTTTTCCCCCGGAAAGGAGACGACTATTTTTTTCAACTTCTTCACAAAGTTGCATAGTTTTTGATGTCTTTGCTTATTGAACTGTGGGAGCATGTACTCTCTCTACCCCACTCTCTCTCTCACGCACACTAACTGAATACTGTTGCATATAATTTCGAAAGTATTGTTTTAATTCCTTCATTAATAATAAAGATCTACTTGCTCTCTCATATATGCGTCTGGATAGTAACTATACACTGATAATTAGCGTTTAAATATACTGTTGCAAAATTCAGTAATAGACTTAAACCTGTTGCCGGCCACTCTATTTTGTATCATTCGAACCTGGGCAAATTTCTCCATAGGTTTTTTCTCCCTTATTACCTTCATCACTCTCGCTTTCGATGTAAAGCAGTCATGGGCGCTGCCCTTCCTTCTCTTATTCAGCTATAGCGAAAAGAATAGAGGTTATTTTTTTAAAAAAACACTTGGTAGTTACTTGAGCCATTCAACAATATAACAGCACGTATTTCTTTTACTGCTGGTATGAATTAAACAATTGTACATTATCAGCTTGCTGCACTTTGTCCTGTTCGAAACCAATTTTCTACTCTAGGTCAGCTCTTAACTATTTACTTCATAATATTTGGCCTAGTTTAGTTGTGGTTTCGACCATTTATTTTTATTGCGTATCTATGCCATTTCAGCTATGACATTTTTTTTTATTCTTTCATTTTCTTACTTCAGCTTGTAATATCCTGCAGCGGATAGCTTCCCCGTCATATACAACACTCCTGTCTAAATACGTTTGTATTATAGCAAGCAAATGAGCCTCAGTTTGGTTGCTCGGCCTGCTAAAATAGCAACTAAATCTTCTTGAAAGCACACTAGTTTTAAAATAAGATAGTCCTAGACATAGATACTGTCTGGGGTGGGGGCGGGAGTAGATCAAGGATAGAATGTGTCTGTAGATATCTTCGATCAAAGCGTATCAGGAAATAAACAAAAACTATAGCAACCTCCACCCCCCCCCCTCCAAGTTTTCTTTTCCATTGAAATTCTTTCATGTCGCAGTAAGTATTTAATGAAAATATAAATTGTATGAAGAAGAAAAAAACTCAATAGTTAGTTGGCAAAAATAAAAGCTTAAATAAATAAATGCAAAGAAAACAGGATAATGGATTTTTATCCCTTATATTTTTCGTGATTATAAGTTTATTTTTGTTTTTTTTTATGTGCATTACAATTAATTTTCGAAGTAATGAAGAAGCTCTTCAGCATTTTAACACTTTTTCCATATTTTCAGTTTTTTTGTTTAAGCTTATTTGGTTTACAAATTGGTGATATAAAATGTAAAACAATACATTCTAAAAGTATGCTTAAATCAATAAACTATAGATTAACAACATAAATAAACAACCTCTTCTATAATTATATTATAATTCTTATAATATATCGTCTCTAGTGCTATCTTAGCGTTTCGCTTGTAGCAAATACAGACCTGAGGTTTATCTTGCTTCCAGCTAAATTTATAATATATCTAACCTAAGAAGTTTCACCCTTCTACAGCTACAGGAATGGTTTAGGAAAAGAAAAAAAACATTCACTTTCTTGTTCTATTAATAAACATCACACACTGAAGCTACATGCCTGTGCCTTCACATATACTAATAGACACATACTCTCTCTCTCACTAACACAAGTTCACACTTTTCTCCTTCATGGATAAAATGGAAATTAAGCTCTGCTTGAGAGTACAGTCAGAAATTATTTTGAATGGAGGATTGTTATATTTTAAGATTACATTAACTCAGTGGTCCACAACCTTTTCACTGTCAAGGACCCCTTTTTAAAGGACCCCAGGATATTGAAAGGTCTGTCAGTTTAACATGTTCACGGATCCTCAGTACTACCTTTGCGGACTACAGGTTGGGAACCACTGCATTAACTTACAAATTTATTCATTAAATTTCGATTAAATCGCCAACTCTGTAGTATCTCTATTATTTGTTGATATTTAAATGTCTAACTGCAGGTGCAACTGGATAAATCCAGTTTCACAGCTTCTATGTTTGCAATAACTTTATGGAGAAAAGAAAATAGGTTTAGTTACAAAATCTTAAGTTGTTCACTATTCTGTGATTGGACATTACTTCAGAGGCACGCGATTTCAGGTTTTTGAGCTCGCTGCATGCATCATCAATAAGTGTATTCTATCACATCATTGCATCATTCTTTAGCCTTGTGAGTGAAACTGAGTACACAGAAACTGTGCAGAAGACTATCAAATGGATTTCACCTGTTGTTCAATTTAACACCATCACCTGACCCTTGGCTGATTTTATTCCAATTCCTTTCTTTCCCCCTGTCCCTATCCTTCAGAAAAAATAAAACCTTGAGTAATGCTTTTTTTCCCCTCATGAAATTAAGCCGTATACAAAAAATGCAATAAAGATATATATGAGATTCATAATTGTTCTTTTACTTTCTTTTTTTTTTTTTTTTTTTTTTATGTTAGAAATATTGTCTTATTCTTAATGTACCTGGTGTTTCTTCTGTTTTGTCAATACAGTTTCCTCTTTCTTCCTCGCACACCCTCTGAAGTTTGATACCTTTTCCTGTGATTTATGAGACTCCTGATAGCAGATTGTGTGGGCTGATGTGTGCAACTAAAACTTTGTGTTTTTGACAGTTATATATTTGCTAATGGTGCCTTTCCTTGTTGTCTTGGTCTTAACCACAACATTCTCACTTACATGTATGGTGTCTTCTTGAGATCATTTTCTTTTAGTAGGCTTGAAAGAAATGAAGCCAGCATACTCCACTAGATGGATAACGTCAGTGTGCATATATGACAGTGTAAGTGAATTGAGAGAAAAACTGGGTATATGAGGCATCACCAGATGTAGTGTGCATGTGCTGATATGGTCATATGATGCATGTGGATGAGGACAGCTGCATCAAGAAGTGCTGAGCCTCTAATTGTGGAGGGATCGTGCAGGAGTAGACCCAGGAAGATGTGGGACAAAGTATTAAGAAAGGATCTCCAGATGTTGGGCCTTACAAGGAACCGAGACATCTGGCAGTTTGCTGTGCTTGAGAAGACATGTCAAGCTAAGTAAAATCGTGGCTGTCCTTGCATACAGGCATGTCCTCTACATCTTTCTTCAGCTAAGTGATCCTAATCTTGTGGGCTCATGGGTGCTGGTGCCCATGTCAGTGCCATGTAAAAGTGTCTGTGCTGGTGTCACACAAAAGCACCCATACACTCTGAAAAGTGGTTGGAGTTAGGAAGGGCATCCAGCTGTAGAAACCAGCCAGATCCTGTCAAACTATCCAACCCATGCCAGTATGGAAAGAGACATTAAATGATGATGATGATGATTAACTATTATATGGTGTCTTTTCCCTGAGGAATGTTGTAAATATGAACTTTACACATGTATCTACTTGCATTTGTGTGTGTGTACCATATAGTTGATATTTCTTTTATTTATTGCTATTAATTTTATACCTAAACCAATTACATTGATTATTGGTTTTTGTATTAAATTTGAACTTTGTTTCACCCAAGGTGCTCATTGCATATCAGCATTAAGAAACATAAATTAGTAGGTCTATAATATAGCTATTTCTTTTAGTTTAAAGGAATGAAAGGTCAAATTGACCCTTGACTGATTTAAACTAAAACCATAAGCCACCAAAATTCTTCAACTGCTTCAGTCATATATATATATATATGTATATATATATATATACACTCAGTATCTTTTGTTGTGAAGTCGGTTGTGTTAAGGGTTTGTATTACTGCTTCATAACCATTGGTCCCCTTTTTAATAGATATAATTTAACCCTTAACAGTTACTAATCCTTTGCTCTTCGCATCTTGTAGTAGTAAGTAGTACTATTACTCCTGTATTTAGAATGGCTCTTTTTCATTACCTAACAGAATGTTTTCTTATGCTCAAGAGAAAAACCATTTGCCGATGAGGCAAGCCTGGCATCGCAAACTACTTCCAACCTTTAGCTAATTATTGCTCCGTTCTCTATTTCTTTCAGTTTGCCTGCCTAAGATCACCCCTCCTGCTCTATTCCTCCACTCACTACACTGTTCTCCCTGACTTTCTTGCTGTTTCGTTGCTTAGATTCCATAATAAACACCCAATGTATTCCTGCTTAACAGTCTCATATTTTCCTATTAAAATTACTGTATTCTGTAAAAAAATAAGGCCTATACATACATACATATATATAATGCCTTGCACGCCTGCTTTTCTACTATAATTTCAAGGGGAAAATTATAGGACACTTTTTACAAATGTAAATATTCTTCGAATGAATTTGAATGACTTCAAGCATGTTCGATTTTATTTGTATTTCTAAAGCTATAATCACTGTAAACTTATCTTCCGTTGTTGTTAATTAACAAATGCATAGCCCCCAAAACCCCCCAAATCACAGTCAATGTAAATAAAAACAAAACATTAAAACATTCTTTGAAAAATAAATGAAGAGGTGTTAATTAGAAAAAATATAGAACAACACACTAACCATACAAACGTTGTAGACTTCTAGTTTAGAAGACCTTATACTAAGCTGAAAAGCAGGACGTCACCAATCTGCGAGGGCTTGTGAAGGTTAAGGTACTTCCCTTCGTCCTCCAGTAAAATTAATAAATTTACTTTGGTACGCTTTAATTTAATTCATCTGCAAACCTTTCAAGTTGTCTCCCTTAGTTGTCATTTGCCTCCCTTTAGTGCAATTCGGTCTATTGCCGTCATTTTTAGTTATTTTCGCAAGTCAACTGGGTAGTACCTATTAGGTTCCTCATCTCTTAGAAATGGATTCAAAAAGATTAAAAGCGAAGTCGGTTCCGGCGGTATTTGGACTTAGAACACCTGGAAGAAATGCCGCTCGGCATTTTGCCCTTCGCGCTAATGATTTTGCCAATCAAATGTAGTGCTTGCTAACAGAGATTAAAATACGTAGAGGTTTACGGTTGAAAGGTCTCTGATAATAAATCGGTTTAATCATGTTTGACCTAGAACCAAACAACAGAGGCATAACCATTGATTAGTTTCTCCACCCCGATAGGCCGATAATTAGGAACTCATACCGAAAAATCGCCGCATATTTTTATATATGAAATTTTGCAGAGATACGTTTTTGAGATTGTAGATTATAATATAATGCTGATAAAATTTAGAAAATAGTTTTGGTAGAAAGGTCGTTTCAGAGCATTTTTCTTCCCTCACCTACAACTTTGTTACCAAACAATACTAAATTACTTTAGCATTTTCACTTTTTTTTTTTTATCGGATTTATGTGTGAAGTATCAACACTACGAAACCTAATTTCGAAACGTATATCCGCAGAACGCCTTTGAAAAAATATGTATTTTAAAGACAATCAAGAAGAAACACAGTCAATGTGGGGAAAACGATCTGTTAATTCATGAAAAAAAAAATTTTGGATCTTTTTTAAAACGGGGGCCACATTTTTCATTAACGAAACACTTTGAAACTTGGAACACTGGTAGAATGTGTCATATAAAACATCTTTTTCTCTTAGTCTTCTTAAAAAAAAAAGAAATCCCAAAGTTATTCCATGTTAAAGTTGATGTATTTCTGTAATTTCAACCAATCACTGACGTCCATTCAGCCGATATACATTAAGTGCCGACTACATAAACAAACGATTCTGAAACAATTCTAATTTTTTTTTGACACTCTCCTAGAAAGTGGGAAATTGCGTAGGGCGTTCCAAACTGTAATCTCTTCAGATGTGCATGTTCTACATATCAAAAATTATGAATTTTCCTCGAAAAGAAAAGTGGGGCGAGCTTTTGTCCTTCAGCCTTTTCTGTAAATTCTCATTTTGGCAATTTTTGAATTTGGCTGCTATTTCTAGGTCACGCGGCCACATAGAGGCTTCTTCTTTGGCTCCGTACATGGAAAGAAAAGACATAATTGTATGGTTGTATCCAGCAATCGTGACAAGATCATTGCCTTTTTAATTGCTTTTACTTCAGTTTATTAGGACAGGATCAGCTAAATGAGTTTTACGTTGTTCTAAAGTAAGCATAAGAGAAGGAATTGCAGCGGGGAATGGAAACAATGAAAAACTGCAAAAATGAAGAATTCAGAAAAAAAATGTTTAATTACAAATAGAGGACCGGAAATATTAGTGTTTTATTCACTAATTTTGTTTAATGTCTTTCACCAAAACTTCCGTCACCAAACTTTTGATCATAACTGAATTGAGAATGTAGAAATTACGTAACTGACCCAGTTGATTAATTTCTGTTGTCATTATCAAAATACAAATACTCACTATAGCTCTGACAGTAAGATGACAACTATCTCAGTTGAAATGTTATGTATGTGTTGGGCTTGTAATAGGCAGTACACTGAGTGCACTGAATAACCCTTCTCTTACTTTACCCGACCACAGAGTAGCTATGGTCACCTGGTAATTTTCATTGAACTTATCAGTTTTCAGCTTTCCATGACATTTGACATGAGAAAGTTTTAAATAATATATTGAAGGTATAGCTCCTACAGCAAAATAAATGTCTTTGTAATAGCTTCGTATAAAAACAAATAGATGAGCCATTAGACCTGCTGTAAATATATCCAAGTTTCATGACAACATGCTTTGAAACTTCTGCAGATGCTTTCTTTGTAGCGTCACTAAGATTCTCCTTCAAATGGATTAATAATTTATGTGTAGGTCTTAAGTGAAATGGAAAATAGAACTATCAAAATGTAATTAGTTTCTGTATAACGAGTAACAAGTATATGTTCGTGTGTGTTTGTATATATATATATATATATATATACACACACACACACATATACATGTGTGTACACCTATTCATGTATACGCACATGCATACAGACACATGCACACACACATGATGGTGCAGATGGTATATCTCTCTCATTCAGTGATGAAGGTTCAGCTGTTTGATCAACTGAACTTCTTGCTCTTGAATTATCATGTAAGTGGTTAAGCATTCCACAGACACATGTACCCTTAATGTAATTCTCAGGCAAAAATCACTGTGACACAATTTGTGGCTAGGCTGTACTTTTTGAATTACAGATAAAACTCTTGAATAATTTAAGTGAAGCTGTAATATATTGAATTAATTAAAACTTATATTTTTTTCTGATAGTAACTCAGGCACTGCTAAACCCCTCATCCCTCTACCTCTTGTTACCCTTATTGCGTCCAAATCCACCAGCTCCACACAAACCGCTATGTCCAGTCTTTACTCTCCAAAATATCAGTCCTTTGGAATCTCACCCTTGCTATTGAGCTGCAACAGTTTACATAGAGCATTAAAAACATAAAGCTTGCCTGTCTTAGATGGCCTGCCGAGATCATGAACATTGTCCTTTCTTCCAGATTCAGTAACTAAAAACCACAAAAAAATGTTATAAGCAGATCTTTTATCAAATTTCTTCCAAATTATTGATAAGATATTCACTTGTCTAATCCTCATAATGAATTTTCTAGCTATATAATTTTCAAATTACTTAATTCAATAGCTGTTCTCTTTCAATATGACCATTTTAGATATAATACTGAAATATTATTGTAAAATTCCTGTCTTTTACAACTAAACTATATAGTCTATTCTTACATGTCTTTATCCATTATTATTTTAATTTATAACTTTTCTCTTACAGGTTATACTGTTTATTTTCAGTAAGGACCAAAGGAATTTGCAACCAAGGTTTTCAGTTTTTTTCTTTATTATTTCTTTATTTATTTATAACACAGATATTTTTTGTTTTTATCAATCATATATCAATCTATTCTGGAATATGAGGACATTGTTTTTATATAAAATTTCAAAACATATCCCACCAGGACATAATAGCTTACCACAACCCAAGGAATATACTTTTCACAACAAAACTCCATAAAATATAAAAATAATGCTTAGAGTAACAACATTTGTTTACATGAGAAATATATAGTGCAATTTAAGCCTCAAAAAGATTCTCAAACAAATTAAAACATATGTGGAAGAATACTTATCGCTTGTCTAGTTTCTGGAACCATTTCTGAAAATCCCTATATCATAATGGGCTTTGTAAATAAAACTGCTGTTTCATACTGGATTTATTTTTCATTGTGTAGTACCAGTGGTGAGCAGAGTTGGAGAACAAAAGAATGTTTTGGATATATTACACATTTTGTTACTCATATTTCTGTTGAAATACAGTCTTTGTTTCTAATTAATTCTGGAAATAATGAAGAATTTGTTATAACTTCATCATTATTGATCTGGTGTTTGGAACTTAAATTAACATGGAATTTTGGAAGAAAGTTTAATTTAGATCATTTTAGAACAGGAAATTTGTATTATAGAAGTAAAGGTGGTCGCAAGTTGTTGGTATCAAAAAGGTTAAATCAAATTCCTAAGATTTTGAGACTCCAAGAAAGAATGCCCTTGTGTTTTGAAAATATGATATTCAAAATGAAGTATATAGTGTTTAAAAACATAGTTACATGCATACACACAAAGACAGACTAGTGTAGTGTCTGGTAAAAATGATGGGTTTTATTTCTACCTCACTGTATTTTTTAATGTTTTTCTTCCAAGCTTTGTTCCATTTTCCTGTTTTGTGTGTGTGTGTGTTTCACTCTCTTATTTTCTTTTAGTCATATTCTGTCTCTACCTCTTCTCTTTATTTCGCATTGTCTCCCCTCCTTCATTTTGATATCATACATATATTTTTCTTGCTCTCTCTCTCTAACATTCACCCATTCTATATCTCTTATTTATTACGTCTCAAATTCCCTCTTTCTAATGAGCTTATCTTCATTCTGCCTCTCTCTATTTATTTCTTCCACTCTTTCACTGACTGTTCACTCCACTATCATATGTCTGCTGACTATTTCTCTTTCCTCAACCTACTCTCTAAATAATATCTTACCTATCTATTTATCTATTCTACTTCTCTTTATTTCTCTCTCTTCCACTTCTCTCGACACAGCCACTGATTTCTCCCTGCATGACTGAGAGAGGATAACTCACAAACAAAAAAACACATATGACTTTAGGGTTTTTATGTATTAAGACATAAAAATGCATAAAAATCAGTAATTGAAGAAAACTAATAGTACTCTATATCACCAAACATTATATAGCAAAGTTCATTATTTTGACTCATTTGTATGCCATGGGGCTAAATTTGTATTTGCTGGAGATGCATATTAATTAACTAAAGTTCTAAGACTATGTTTTTGTGGGAAAATTGTAAGTAAATTTACTTGCATACTGTATGTATTCCTGGATAGGTCGCACCCTTAGTTTGGGGTTGTCAAAATAGGTATTTGTAGTGGACTCGCAGATAGGTTGCATTATAATCTGGCAGGTTACATGGCCCTTTTTTAATGTAAATATAACTAATGCTGTGGCTGTGTGGTAAGAAGCATGCTTCCCAACCACATGGTTCTGGGTTCAATCCCACTGTGTGACACCTCAAGCAAGTGCCTTCTACTATAGCTTCTGGCCAACCAAAGCCTTGTGAGTGGATTTGGTAGATGGAAACTGAAAAAAGCCCATCGCATATATATATATATGTAAATGTTTGTGCGTCTGTGTTTGTCCCCCACCACCACCATCGCTTGACAACCGATGTTGGTGTGTTTACATCCCCATAACTTAGCGGTTCAGCAAAAGAGACTGATGGAATAAGTACTAGGCTTACAAAGAATAAGTCCTGGGGTCGATTTGTTTGACTAAAAGCAGTGCTCCAGCATGGCTACAGTCAAATGACTGAAACAAATAAAAGAAAGAAATAAGAATTTGAATCTATGTTGTCAAAAAGAATAATACTCAAACTTCCAGTTTCTGCTTTCTAGTAAACAAACGTCACAAAAATGTTTCCATAACAACTTGGAAACTGAAAAGGCCAGGCCCAGGGTATGCCCCTGGACTACTGATATGCCACTGTCTACTTCAGATCCCTGTGATGTCCGCACCTCTGATTTTTGTTGAAATTATTGAAAGTGTGACCTATCTGCGATTCATGTAGGATCTGATGCAGCAAAATGTCCAAGTGTTGTTTATGTTGACATCTATTCCATGTACAACTCTTAAAAGACACTTGCTAAGCTGCAGCAAGATGGTCAAACTGGGTAGCTGTATAAAATGTATGGAATCTGTGGTATTGTGTTTTGCAGTTTTTAACCATTGCAATATGTACAGAGGAAAGAACACAGATGTATTTTTGTTTCAAACTTATTTTAGCTGCTTTATTCACTTTTTTCATTACCATGGAACAAAGTTGTTTGTTGTTCCGTTAGATTTAATTGGTTGCATTTCTAACAAAAATATAGATTATTTTATATATGATCGCATAAAACTATTCATTACCTTGAAAATGTTTATATGAAATGTCTTTTCTATTTTTATTTTTTTCGTTTTGAATTACATAATTTTCTTATCATTTATTGTTGTTTCTATTCTAGGGTAGTGATTCAAGTTTCAACTCAATTACCTGAGTCTCGGTCATGCTCACCATATTTCCGAAAGGACCCAAATGATATCATTCAACAAGAATGCGGATCAGATCAATTAGCAATATCTAATTTCAAAGCTATATTACCTCCAGGACAAAACAATATATATATGGCATCATCCTCACCTAAATCGAACAATCAGAAGGTATCTTCTATTTCTCCCCCCTATCCTGTTTTATTGGGACACCCAAGTTATTCATCTCTAAAATCTCAGCCACAAGGCAATAAACTACTGACTCTGTCTTCAAAAGCACCATCTCCTGGCTCCATTAATTCTTCATCACACAGTATTTCTCCTGTTAGAAATCCGTCTCCTGTTCAGCTTCAACTTGTTACCAATAATAATAATTTATCATCATGTGAAAATGTTGCTTATGGTAACAATCTTTTGCAACTAAAACGAACACAATCTCCTGCCCTGATTCAAACACTTCTGCAAAATCGAGATCCTTCTCCAAATCAAAGACTGTCATCAACAATAGTAAATGTTGCACCAGAAGGATTTCAACAAAAAATCTTAGTAACACCATCTGTATCACCAAACAGAGTTGTTGGTACAGATCAATCATGTGAAGGATCTTCTACTATATTAATAACAGCCGATCCCAATCCTATTATTAATAAAGTAACACAACCTCAAGTGACATATGTGAAAACCACCCCAATTGCTGTATCATCACCTGAGCCATCTCGCACTACACCAGTCACATATTCACAAATGCAACCAACTACCCAAGTGTTTTATATGAAATCAACATCTCCAAATATGCCTCAACTTTCATCTCAGTTACAAGTACAACCATTTCAAGGTATGCAAATTAAACAAGACCAACTTATTCTTAATTCAATAATTGTTGATAAGTCACAGACCTCAACAGATAAAAATGTAACATCGTTACAAGGCTCACAGCCATTACTTTTATCTGTTCCAAAATCTACTGAACAAGAACAAACCATTCTGGGTAATGAATTAGAATTTCGGCAGCCAATTTATAATTCTTCATTAACTACATCTCAGCCTGCAACGTCTTCACTATCATCTTTGGATCGATTGACTCTACCAACTTGTCACTCAAACGAAGATAAAACATTGTCAACAACTGTACAATCTGTATCTGCTATTTCACAGGCACCTATATTAGCTCAAAGACTTGCTGCTCCTTCTGTTAATAATACCATATTTTCTAGTCAACTAACTTCTTCTAGGTTAGTCTTACCTTCTAGTGGTTCAGCAGTACTACCAACAGGTTTGGCAAATACTCCCAATATCCAGTTGATACCAACATCAACTAACTTAACAAATAATTCATCCCAGTTAAACATACTGTCTGTTCAGAATAATAGACTTTCTGCTCTATCATCTACAGAAAACTCATCTTTTTTGCAACATGCATCACCCACTCAGATTTCTTCCATAGAGAATGAGCCTAGAGGTAAGTTTTTGGTTTCAAATGCAGCACTAAATGTTCAACCTGCAATGGTTACCTCAAACCCACAGTTAGCACCATCTATCACAGAACGTTTGCCTGTTAGTAATGCTTCTATGACTGGTAACACAGGTCTTATGGCTTCACAGTTGCACCCAACATTTGTTGACAGACTGTCAATGACAAACAAAGATAATGCTGTCACATATTCCACAGTTGTTGTTACAACTCCACAGTTTATTACAGCTCCTACAAATACCATGAGAAGTGATTTGACTAATGTCTCAGCTGTAAAAAGTATTCTTGCTGCCCAGAATATATCTTCTAATTTAAATCCAGCTGCAAATAATTCTATCTTTAAAATTATTACGCCAACAGTTGGAGTTAGTCAACAACCATCAACACAAGCTCCAAAATTAGTTTTAACTGAACCACCTGAGTCATCACTCCTTAACTCTTCACTAAATCAAAGATTTCAAGCTAATCAAACAGCCATGTTACTTAATACAAATAACTCTGGCCAGCATAATTTTGCACAAATTAAAGATAATATGCAACCTCAGATCATCTCATTTAATCCTGTTTCTTTTGAAATACCAGCTGAGTCATTTAGATTCATTGAAATGCAAGGTCAACCATTAAAAACAACGTCGAGTAATATAATAAATAATACTGTGACTAACAACATTTCTGTTGATAAACCAATAAATATTGTTACTAGAACGGACTCTGGCAATGTAATGAACCCTTCAAATATTTTTGTTGTGTCTTCTGCCTCAGAAACGTCAGTGCAATCATCAACTAGTGTTAGCACCAAGTCAAATGAGAATATAAATTCTGAACTCCAATCCACATCTAAGTTGCCACCTTTGGAAAATAAATTATATGTTGAAGAGAACAATCCTTCTGTTACTCAAAAAGAAACTGCTTTTTCTTTCCGTGCATTACCAGTGAAAGATTCCCCAGCTGAACCTGTGAAACCAAAACGCCCTGTTAGGAAAAAAAAAGATGATGATGATGTCAATCCATTTTTTGCTCATTTACGTGTTTCTTCAGCATCTCTTTCAAACCAAGGAGGTTTACCTCCTTTTAACACGCTCCAGACTACAAGTGAAGAGACTAAAACCAAACAGTCTTTCTCAGAAATTAAAAATATTTTACATAGTAAAACAGTTGATGATCAGACTAACTTTCAGTCAACTTCTCGTGGATTAAATAAAAATACTTTCAACCAATCTAATAATACTAAGGAAACATCGGATCCCTTAGATTCTTGTCTCAAAGCTAGTTCTAGTGATAATCAGTTGAATCAAAAGTGTATTGATAAAGATAATCATACAGAAGAAGAGAAATCATCAGAGACTGATGATAATACAGAAAGGAAGCCCATTGTAAGTATATCCTCTTATTATTTTTTTTTTTTTTAATATTCTTGGTTTCCGTGTAAATGTAACACAACTGGAAATGTATTCAAATATTTCAGATTTCAGTTATTATCATTATTATCATCAATTGTTTTAATGCCAACTTTACTAGGTTGGCATGCATAAGATGAAAGTTATTGAGTTTTTTTTCTATAGCTGGACGTTTTTCTTGTTGCTTACCCTTAATTTATTTGCAACTAAAGTACTATTTCTTTTAGTTCTCAATGGCAGACTATAAACAAAGACACTGTCGCATAGATTGTGACATTGTTTATCATCATCATCATCATCATCATCATCATCATCGTTTAATGTCCGTTTTCTATGCTGGTATGGGTTGGATGGTTTGACTGAGGTTTGGAGAGCCAGCGGCTGCACCAGGCTCCAATCTGATCTGGCAATGTTTCTATAGCTGGATGCCCTTCCTAATACCAACCACTCCGAGAGTGTAGTGGGTACATTTTATGTGCCACCAGCACAGGAGCCAGTCAGTGGGTACTGGCATCGGCCTCATTCGGATGGTGTTTTTTACATGCCACCGGCATGGGGGCCAGTCAGGTGGTCCTGGCATTGATCATGTTCGGAGAGTGCTTTTTAAACACCATGCAGATGATGGGAAGACAAACACACATGTAATAAATGCATACATACCTACCCATGCATGTATATCTATGTGTGTGTGTATATATAATCATATATTATATAAGACAGGCTTCTACTGTATCCCTTTACCAATTCCACTCAAAAGGCTAATAGTCATTAGAATACATTCCACAATGCCATACAGTGGGAATAAACTCAAAAACATGGCCATGTGGGTAAAGCCAAAAGTTTTAACCACATGGCCATGCCTGATTTAAAGATATTTAAGTTGATATTCAGCATTTATGTGAATGGTTATTGTGATTTTCTGTTTTTCTAACAGAATTAGAAAAGAAATCCTAGGTGTGAAACAGAATCTGGAATCAAAAAATCTCAAAGTTAGTATAGCAAAGACCAAAGTCCTAGTATGCAAGAAATTAGACAGGAATCCCTTCACCCTTGTGGTAAATGTCCCTGCTCGTGTGTAAGAAAGGAGTAGGCAGAAATTTTGTTTGGTGTACCTAGTGCATGCTATAGACATGTAAGTGGTGCAGCGGAATAGTAGGAAAGTTAAGAGAAAAAGTAGTGTTTTCTCTATGGAAGGTGTACAGCAGCCATAAAGGCCACAGATACATGGGAAACTGATTTCTTCAAATGTCCTGGGGGCTCTCTGCAAATTATAGGTAATTTTTGCTACCTCACTGACCTAATTTACCATGGAGATGGTTGTACAGAAAGCATGATTGCTAGAATAAGAATGGGATGGAGAAAGTTCAGAGAGCTTTTACCTCTGTTGCCAACCAAAAGGTCTCTCCAAGTGAAAGGAAGACTATATCATGCATGTGTACAAACTGCAATGCTACATGGTAGTGAGACATGGGCCCTGAATGCAGAGGATAGATGAAGACTATAGAGGAATGAAACTGGTATGCTCCACTGGATGTGCTATGTCAGTAGGAGCACTCTGTCAGTTATGACGATGAGGGTCCCAGCTGATACGATCAATGGAACAGCTTGCTCATGAAATTAACGTGCAAGTGATTGAGCAATCCACAGACAAGTGTACCCCTAACGTAGTTCTCAGGGAGATTCAGCGTGATACAGAGTGTGACAAGGCCGGCCCTTTGAAATACAGCTACTACTCATTTTTGCCAGCTGAGTGGACTCCAGCAACATGAAATAAAGTGTCTTGTTCAAGGACACAACGCGTCGCCAGGAATTGAACTCACGGCCTTATGATCATGAACTGAATGCTCTAACCACTAAGCCACATGCCTTTACCTATGTCAGTGTACATGTGCGACAGAGCGCGAGTGTATACAAAGAAATGTTAGGCATAACTGAAATTATTATATGCAGTGTGCAAGAGAGGTTTGATCATGTGAAGTGGATGGATGAGGCCAGTTTCATAAACAAATGCCTATCACTTAAAGTGGAGAAACTTTTGGAAGACATGGGATGAAGTATTGAAGGTGATCTCAAAATGAAGAAAATGACAAGACTGTGATATACAACACTTTACTGTACACAAAAAGACCTGCTCACTACAACAGAATTGATATCTTAAAACAAAGGTGTCACATAAAAAACACTGGTGTTGGTACTGGTGTCATGTAAAAAGCACTGGTGATGATGCCACATAAATAGCACTGGTACTGGTGCCACAGAAAAAGCACTGGTGATGGTGCCATGTAAAAAGCAGCCAGTGTACTCTGTTAAGTGGTTGGCATTAGGAAGGATATCCAGCTATAGAAACCAAACCAAAACAGACTATGAAACCTGGTGCAGTCCCTGGCCTTGCATATTCCTACCATGCTAGTATGGAAAATGACATTAAATGATGATGATGACGACAACAATTTACTGTTCTTTCTTTCAACCTTTGGTGCACTCATCCTTCAATTCACTAGAGTATTTTTCTTTCACATACAATCTGTTTTGCATTGGGTATCCATAACTACAATTTTCTGCATTCAGTGACTGATGACTTTCAAGTGCAATCATTTTCTCACCACAGTCTTTCATATGTTAACATTGTGTATCCATTAAATCATACACACCACATTCTTCTCTAATTATTGAAGATCCTCAATGTTCATGAATTTGTCTGCTGATGTGCAACATTGCTGCACAAGTAAAACAAAATTCAAAATTTTAGTTAAAAGCAGTTCTTTAATGTAAATATTAATGGTGCCACATGCTTAAACCATGTGTGTTGTTAAACGTTTTTTGGCAGCAGTATTTCATCCAAGGAACATTCCTTTAAAGATATAAAGTGTTAAAAACACATTGAACAGCTCCAGAGATGAACAAGAACATCAGATATCGATATTTCATTGTTATTTCAGTTTATTGATGCCATATACTCAACATGCCCTCAAGACTAATTCAATATACAGATAGCATAAAATCTGTCTGCTGATGCAACAGTGCCACACAATTAATACAAAATTCAAATTTTGAGTTAGCAGCAGTTCTATAATGTAAACATTATCAATATCTGTCATTCTCATTCACTTCCAGGGCAGTTTGTTTCACCTGGCTTTGAAATGTACTGTGTATTTTTTAACATTCTATATCTTTAAAGGGACTTTCTCTGGATGAAATGGTAAAAGAAACACTCATATTTCCAGAGGTGAATAATTCAATCCCCCAAGAATCCCTCTCAACATGTGACTATGATGCTCCCTTACTACTCCTGCTCATGATCAGAAGTGCACATATCATCAGCCATTAAGGGACATGCTCAACTGGTTATGGTCAAGCAAATCTGTGGTATTGACCAGAATATTTGCTGTAGCCCATCTTTTTTACCAAGACAAAACATGTTCACTTCCAATCAGTTAAGATCAGAAGCCATTACATCAGGGCATTTATTATTATTATTATTATTATTATTATTATTATTGAGCTGACAGAATCGTTAGTGTGCTGGACGAAATACTTAGTGGTATTTCACCTGTTGCTATGGTCTGTGTTCAAATTCCTCCGAGGTCAACTTTACCTTTCATCCTTTCAGGGTCAAGAAAATAAGTACCAGCTGAACACTGGGGTCAATGTAATTGACTCATCCCCTTGTCCAAAATTGCTGCCCTGGCAGTAAAATTTGAAACCATTATTATTATTTTTATGTTTGACTTTTGCTTTGCATTTCTACAAGTTGGCTCCAAGTCTCACCCAGAGACCTCAAAAGACAACAAGTTAGAAGTTCATGTTGGTGTTATGCTTAGAGTGCCATATATTTGGTTTTGTACATAGTGTTGTTCTAGAGAATGTTTAAGAAACCATAAGACAATTACGTGTTTGTTTTAAAATTTGAGATTACATAGACAGTATTTTATGTAGGATATGGACAGTTCCCATGAGCACTATCTTTTGAATTTCTGAGATTTTGGAGTTTCCTGATATCTGAGCTAGGTAGCAATCAGCCCCTTTTGCTATCATTCCTTGGGCACTTGTGACAACAGGTATTGTTTTAGTCTTCAGGTTCCACATTTTGCTAATTTCTATTTCAAGATCTTTATATTTGCTCAGTTTTTGGTAGGTCTTGACAGATACGTTTATATCAATTGGGACAGTCATATCAATGAGGAGGCATGATTTTTGTCTGAAGTCTTTCAATATGATGTCTGGCCTATTTGCATCTATTTTTCTGTCAGTTTGAATGGTGAAGTTCCAGAGGAGTGAGATGTGATCATTTTCAAGCACTGGAGGTAGTTTGTGTTCCCACCAGTTTTTATTATGGGGCAAGTCCAGGTTTTTGCAAATTACCCAGTGAATATATTATGCAGCTCTATCATGCCTTTTGAAATATTCTGTAAGCTCTAGACAACATAATCAATGGTTTCATTTTGTTGTTGACATACACGACATGTTGGGAAGCTGCCGTTCTTTAATATGTTGGCCTGGTAGTTCCTTGTGGGTAGGCATTGATCTTGGGCTGCCATGATAACCCCTTCTGTTTCTGATTTTAAGCCATTAGCCATTGAAGGGTAAGGGCTTTGTCAACATTGACATTATTTGCTCTCTTTGGGTATTTGCCATTTATCAGTCAGAATATCTAAGGCAGCAGTTTTAGCACGGGTTTTCATGCGCTTAACTTTTTCTGCGCTTGTTTCTAGTACATCTAATTCTGGAATTTGTTGTATTTGGAATTCACTTAGATATTCCTTTGCCTGTTTTGTTACTGAGTATGACGCTTTCTTGTTTTCATGTTTTGAGACAAGTTTTAACATCCAGTCCTCAGAGTTTTTCAGGTAAGTGTCCAGGCCGATTGTGGCAATCTTCATTGTTAATGCCAGTTGTAAAAGTCCACAGCCTCCCTATTTTCTTGGCAGATAAAGTCAATCTATATCTGCCTTAGGGTGGTGCATTCTATGCATTGTCAACAGTTTTCGTATTTTTTTGTCAAGATTACATATTTCAATAATTGACCAGTTAATGATATTGAAACTGTAAGTCATGACTGGTATGGCTAAAGCATTGATCGCTTCGATCCTGTTTCTTGCATTCAGCTCTGTCTTGAGTATTGCTCTCACCCTGCGATAACATTCTCTTCTGATCCTTTCCCTCATCACTGAATGTTTGATTCCGTCCCCTTCAATTACCCCTAGCTATTTGTAGCTCTCTGTTGGTTCTAACTCTTTTATGACATTCTGCTGGTCAAGGTTAACATTAGATGTTTCTGTTAGTTTTCCTTTGATGAAGGTAGCTTTTGCACATTTATCGAGGCCAAATTGCATCCTGATGTCATCACTGAATTGTTTAACAATCGCTAGTAAGCCCTTGAGTTGTTGCTCAATTTTTGCAAAGAGCTTTAAATCATTCTTGTAAATGAGATGATTTATACTTTTATCAAACATTTTATAACCATATTGTGCATCATTGAGCAATTTTGAGAGAAGTATTAAGGCTAGACAAAAGAGGAGTGGTGATAGTGAGTCACCCTGGAAAATGCCACATCTCTCCTGAGAACAGATCTTATATCTTCTATCTTGACACCCTCCCACTTTTGATCCTCTAAGGAGTCTAAGTCTGTAGATATTCTATCAATCCAAGGGGCCTTTTCATTGTGTTCTTTTTCCTTCTGCCCAAATTTTATTCCAAATTTCCTGCACTTCTTTTGATAGGACAGACTTTACTGTAACTGATATCTTCCCTATCTTTCTGTAAAAATTTTTGGGGTTATTTTTTAATGTTATTGTCCTTGTACCTTGCTATGCGGGCAGCTTTGATGGTATCAATGTCAAGTATGGTTTTCATATTATATTTTTTCTTTAATTTTCAGGTTTTTGTAGGTTTGATACTCTTGTCAGACTTAAGGTTTTTCAAACATTCTATGTCAGACCTAAGTAGCTTAATTTGGTGTTGAATATGTTCTTGCCAAGAAGGCTTTTTGTGGGAATGTTGTCGTTTTCTAATCTTTTCACCACATAGAATCGTTGAGATTTTTAGGGATGCATAGTACAGTTGGTTCAGATCTGTAATATCAACATCATTAGCTGAAATTATATCCTTAAGCGTAAGGCGGATTTTACCAATTATTTTCAAGTTTTGGTTAGAATTGGGAATTTCTGGGAGAGTATCGCATTCATTCATACTGGTTTGTTTAATTTTCAGCCATTCAATCATGATTTGATTTTTTAGATCATGTAGTTGTGTTGGGTTAGTTTCTGTGTTACTTTCTTCATCTATTTGATTTTCATCTGCCTTAGTGTTTATGGTTGGTTCAGAGAGTATTTCACTTTGCCTATCAATTACATTAACTTTTTCAATCATTACTGCATTTTCATCAGCCCTGGGCTTGGTCTATAATTATTTCCTCTAGTATCTTCTTTAGCTGCAGCTTTGTTCTTTTTATACCTTCCTGCTTGTTTAATTTCGTCAATCTCTACTTCAATTAGTAATTTTTTTTTATAATATTTCTTCTGACGTTTGCAAGTGTGTTACTTTGTTGGGTCTTACTTCAAGGTGCTTCTGTCTCCAGTTTTAGTAGGTTTCTACAGTATTAGATTTATTTGTGGTGAAATATATGGCATGGTGAAAGGCCGTAAGAACTTCTTTATTATCTTCCCTAGACCATTTTTCATTTTTTGTCTTTTGGTTATTTGATGACGAGCATGGATGACTATTTGTTGGCATATTCCGGTTGTGGGGTACTTCCAGCTCCTGTGTTTCAGGAAGATCTGAACCAGTAGCTGATTTTTCGTATCCAATCTGGTTTGTAATCTGCTTTGTTATCATTGAGGCATGACAAGCTTTGATGTTGACACCAGGGGACGGATTTGTCTGTTTAGGGTCAATTTTTTGAGACAACACCGTCACCGAGTTCTCAGCATGTAAATATTGCTCGTAATGTAGCTTCTTAAGGCTAACAGATATGTATTCGTCTGTATTTTTTTTGTTGATAGATTTATCTCCTAGCATAGTTTTTTTGTGGTGTTTTTAAACTTATGAATGGTTCACTCTGTCTGTGTTAGTTCGAAAAATTAAAATAAAAAAGAAAAAAGTTTTGTTTTTGCTTTTGCTTCGTTTGTGACACATGTTTTCATATGCGTAAATGTGTGTCCTGTAAATTTCACGTAGTTGTGTAAACATTGAGATATATGTGTGGTCCTATGGGTATCAAAATGTATATATGATTGTGTAGACATTTGAGTGTATGTGTAATTACTCAATTTATGTGCTTAGTGTTTTGTTCCATTTCTATTTTATAATTTGTAAACTTTCCAGTGTTGATTTCGCGTGTGTTTTACACATGTTTCATTGAGACATCATGCACAGGAGAAACTGTGCTTTGTATGGCAGTAAAACTTCGTTTTTTTTTTTGTTTTTTTTTTTAATGTTCATTAAAAGACCGCTTTCTTCAAGTCTTCCACAGGTTCCTTTATCTAATTCCATCGCTGTTATTGGATTAAATTTGTTTTTGAATGGGGAGCCTGGTGTAGCACATCGATGTTGTTATTTATCGTTGTTGTTGTTGTTATTATTATTATTATTATTATTATTAGCAGCAGCAGCAAAGCAGCAAGTTGGCAGAATTTTTAGTGTACTGGACAAAATGCTTAAAGGAAAATGAAGGTGGAGAGGGAAATGCTGCTACCCAGTAAATTTGTTGATGAGTGGATGTGAGTAGCAAGCATGGTCTTTGTGAATGGGCCTTCTCTGGGCATGCACCTTTAGATTGGAAAGAGAGACAGCTGATGGTCACGGATAGCCCTTGTATTTGTCGCATTTACACATATTTGATATAATCCTACACTGTATCATCCTCAATCTGTTTGGGAACCTTTATGGTTATTAAAGAATGCATTATTATTTCCAAAGCAACAATGTTTTTACATTCAGTTTTTTTAAATTATCATACTATGAGAAAATCTTAGCCCATGTGACTACCAGAACATTCTTTCTAACCTTTTCATTACTGAATTTCTGTTGAAATACACTGCCTTTGTTTCAGTCAATTTTTATTATAAAGTTGTTTGTAAAGTAACTTCATCATAATGGAGCTGGTCATTTGGAATGTAAATTTATATGAAATTTTGACGTAAGGTTTTAATTTAGATTGTTTTCAATAGGAAGTTTGTGTCTTAGAATCAGGAACAGTCTCATGCGGGTTAATATCGAGTGTTGGCACTAGTTTATATTTAATATCTTCCTTGCTGATATTATGTATATATATATATGGACAAAGGATATCTGATGCCTTGCCGCATTCAAGAAGGCTCATACTCTGCAGCAGAAGTGTAAAGACCAATCCTTCATGGAAGTGCTATGGAAAAGCGCCCATGCGACACCACGTAAAAGCACACTCTGTAAAGTGGTTGGCATTATCAGACTGGAGTCTGGTGCAGCACCCCAGCTTGTCAGCTGTGGTTACACCATCTAACTCATGTCACCATGGACAACAGACGTTAAATGGTGATGGTGATGATATATACACACATATATATATATATATGCACATATATATATATATATATATATATACACACACACACACACACACACATACACACACACACACACACACATACATATATACACACACATATACATATACATACACCTATATATAGATATACATATACACACACATTCATACATGTGTGTTCGTGTACAAATATTTTTTTGTATCTATGTAACTATATTTAAATTTTAAGGCTACTGTCCACTGTGTAGACAATACAAAGGTAATTTTTTGACTTATAATAGAAGTGCTTGGATCACTAATTTCTCCTGCTAGCAATGCTGCAAACCTTTTCCTTGGTTAACTGTAGATTGTTTCATGGGTAGAAAATAATTTTCTTTTACATATTTCTCAGATACCTTGTTGGTACTTTTCTGATTGAACATGGGGTTGTGGATAGTGTATGATATATTCCCTATTTATGCCTCATTTACTGATATGAGAGAGCACATGGTCCATTGTTCTGTTGAGTATTTGTGTATATACAACTGTTCAAGATACAGATATGAATACGTTTTCTTATGGATGCAGGCATGGTTGTGTGATGAAAAAGTTTGCTTCTCAATTACATGATTTTAAATTTTGTTCCACTGCATGAGACATTGGGCAAGTGTTTTCAACTGTAGCCCAAGGCTTGTGATTGGATTTGATAGAGAGAAACTGAAAGAAACACATTGTGTGTGTGTGTCTTTGTCTTGACATTATATGACTGTTGTAAATGAGCATCACTGTCATACAAGCAGTGTTCATTATTTCCAATCTACAATGAAAACGTGTCCAACCATGGGGAAATATCTTTCATGGAAACAAGTGAATGTTGACAACAAGAAGGGTATCGAGTTGTAGAAAATCTGCCGAAATGAATTCTATCTGACTTATGCAAGCATGGAAAATTTAGATGTTAAAAGGATAATGATATATATATATATATATATATATATATATATATATATATATATATATATATATATATTACACACATATAATGTACACAGATTCACCTATTAAAATGGAATTGTTATAGTTCCAATTATATCATTTGTCTTATCTTCTATTTCAGCCAAAGCCATTCAGCATGCGGTTACAGACTTTGAATAACTTTCCAGTTAGTCAGGCTTATAAGTCTACATTCCGATGTCATGCAGCAGCTATATCAAGGGCTAAGTAAGATATGAACTATTATAAATCGTTTAGTGAAGGCAAGAAATTTATATAAATATATATACAAATGTGCGTGTGTATGTTAGTACAAACAAAGAAGAAAAAGTATGCAATACATTTATTTGAAGTTGAAATGTCATACCGCCATCACTTCTCCAGGATCTCATTTCTCCATGTTTTAACCCTTTTGTTAGCCTCTTTCTAGTAAAACCTGTTGCCTTTTTGAAAATAAGGAAGATTTTAATAATAAAAAAAAAATTGTCATTAATAAGCTGATGCTTGCAACATAAATTAACATAAAATTTTGATGAGAAATTATAATTTAGATTTATTTTATATGAGTTTTGTTTCACAGAACCAGGGTTAAGGAACTTGAGAGTAACAACTGACTAAATATAAGCTTTGAATAAATATTTTTTATCTATATGTAAACAGTGTGTGTGTGTGCATTCATGATGCTGACATGACAATAGTTTAGAAGTTCACTTTGCAGTTATGTAATCCAGATCAGATTACATCCAGTCACACTGATCACTCACTCCTCTCTTGTTTTACAAATTCCAGGGTAGCCTGCATTACTAGCTCCACTAAATCATTGGACCTGATAAGACAAAATTTACAAAGATTCATCAACAAAGAAATTGACCATGTCATTCAGGATTATTTAAAGGTAAGCTTGCTTCATTTGTTTATTTCTTTAACCTTTTGCCTGTCCAAAGAATTTTCATAAGTTTTGACCTAAACGTCCATGTTTGTTTTCAGACTTTTAGTTAACCCTTGAAGTTGCATGGCTTGGTAGATAAGGGAATTTGGTTCACAATAGTATTGTCATGAGTTTGATTCCCAGCAGCGTATTGTGTCCTTGAACAAGACACTTCATTCCCATTGTTCCAGTCCACTCAGCTGACAAAAATGAGTACCTGTATTTCAAAGGGCCAGCCACAGGTTCCCTCCACTGTTAGGGTGTGACACTTCTTCTCACAGCTGTCCTCATCCATACACAATACATGACCATACCAGCGCAGTCATCTCTCTTGCACACCACATGTGATGCTTCTTACGTCTGACTTTTCTCTCAGGGCGCTTACACTCTGTCGTGTATGCACACTGGCATTGTACATTATCTGGTAGTCAATGCAGAGACTAGGGATAGATGAGTGGTTGGTAAGAGCTGTACAAGCCCTGTACAGGGATGCTGTCAGTGAAGTGAGGGTTGGCAACGAATATAGTGAAGAATTCCGAGTAGAAGAATTCCCATCCAACACCTCTACTTCTACTTGTAGTACATTACCAGGGACAGGTTCAATTCATTGCTATGTAGATAGCAATAAAGTGAACCTGTTAACTGACATTAAATTGAACCTGTTAACTGACACTGTTTACTACATTTTTCTCTATCTAAATTTACAGTTGTATTATTTTGCAATTAATTTTTTATACACTTCAATTTTACAGAAATTCTTTAATCCTGGTATAGAAAACATTCGCTTTAATAATGGACTAAATGCCGTGAAAGATGAACATGTGCAATCAGTTTGTCAGAAGATTCTAGAAGAGGTTTGTATTTCATTTTTTTTTTTGTTTTCTTTAATATTGTTACCTTATTCCTTAAAATTGAGATAAAATATGTACTCTCTCTCTTTTACTTGTTTCAGTCATTTGACTGCGGCCATGCTAGAGCACCGCCTTCAGTTGAGCAAATCGACCCCAGGACTTATTCTTTTGTAAGCCTAGTACTTATTCTATCGGTCTCTTTTGCCGAACTGCTAAGTTATGGGGACATAAACACACCAGCATTGGTTGTCAAGCGATGTTGGAGAGACAAACACAGACACACAAACACACACACACACACATATATATATATACACATACATATATACAACGAGCTTCTTTCAGTTTCTGTTTACCAAATCCACTCACAAGGCTTTGGTCAGCCCGAGGCTATAGTAGAAGACACTTGACCAATGTGCCACGCAGTGGGACTGAACCCAGAACCATGTGGTTGGTAAGCAAGCTACTTACCACACAGCCATGTGAAAAGATGGCCATTTGTTTGATAGTTCATATACAGTATTTGAGTATGTAATAATGTCTTTGTGTGCAATAGGCTATCTATGTGTTGATAGATTTAAGTTTGAAGGCATGTTTTTAGAATCAAGGACCTGGAGTTCATTGCTTAAAAAAAATAAAAATAAAAATAATGTTGTGGCGGACATCCCCAAGTGAGAAGCGGGCTGTTCCACTACTGATAAATAGTGAACAGACACAACAAGCAGCCAGTTAGCGAGGTATGCTGTTTGGGCCAGTCATGCAGACAACGAAATACGTCATCATAATGTGGGACATATCAGTGGCAATGAGGAGTCGAACTACACACAGTGGCAGATAAGACTAACACAGAACTGAACTACACAAAGTGAAAAATAATATAAATCTGTTTGTAGGATTTCTGTCAGGTCGCTATGTGTTAGTAGCACATGGGGTAGCAGCACTACCGGTGAACAATGTAGACTGGTATTACATGCAACATTCTGAAGAGAAAAATAATTCTGTATGGAAGAAAAAATAATAATAATAATGTGTGAAAGAAAAAAAAAATCTCAAAGCAGGGAGATGTTGTGACGGACACCCCCAAGTGAGAAGTAGGCTGTTCCACTACTGATAAATAGTGGACAGACACACCAAGCAGGGTCATTTTTCCATTTTTCATTCATTTTTTTTTCTCCCCACTGTGATGTTCTGTCTGTCCTTGTGCTGTCCCCTCTTTTTAATAATAAAAACTTCTTTTCTGTTTTTTTCTCAGGCTAAAAAGATGTACGTTCCAGATCGTCAAAATATAAAGTATGATAAAGCACCCGTTGAGAATGTATCTGAACTAACAACAGCTGGCAGTTCTAAACGAGTAAGTTTTACTATTTGGATATTTTGATATAATCTCAAATGCACAATTTCACTCATTAGCAATTATTTTTTATATTTCTATATATGTTTGATTACTAGCCCTTTGGAAATTAATCAAGAATTTTGAAGGCTTTAGTAAAATAATTTTATTCATTAATTGATATACCAAGCTGGTGTTTGGAACACAACAGCAGAATGTTTATTCCATAAAACTACATTTTTAATTTCGGTAATGAGCAAGGCAGCGAGCTGGCAAAATTCTTAACACATTGGACAAAATGCTTAGCAGCATTTCTTCCAGCTCTTTATGTTCTGTGTTCAGACCCCACCAAGATCAATTTTGCACTTCATCTTTTAAGGGTTGATACAATGAAGTACCAGACAAGTACTGGGATCAGTGTAATCATATTGTCACTCCCTTCAAAATTGCTGGCCTTGTGCCAAAATTTAGAAAGAATTTATATAGTGAACACATTAAAATAGGTGGTCTCCAATGAAAGAACCAGTTGCAATCCCCAGCCCTTTGGTACCAAAAGGGTTAATATGACTAAACTGATATTTGAGATTGCACAATTTATCATAGGATATCATTCATAATTTTATTTTTAAAATGCTTCATGATTTAAAGGAAATGGACACTCACTTATAAGTATGTTTTAACTGTGAATTTAAAGATCAATTCTTCTGCATCCTTCAAAATTCCATGCTTCTCAAAATTCACCACCATTTCTCCTGACATGCTTAAGTATCCTTTCCTTTCTCTGGTTCTTTTACAGTTCATTTCCCTGTCTTCTTGTATTTTATTCTAATTTACTGTGCATACACTTTTAGATTTCATTGCATCTTTCTTTTCTTGTCTTATTGCCACTTCCTAACCCCTCTTTTATCCTTTTTTTCAACAAGTTGTAGGCCCCTGAGCACTTTATATAAGAAGTTCATTATTGCTATTGCTATATTGATCATCAAATCATTAGTAAATTTATTATGTCTATGTATTTCTATGATTTTTATAAGTCTTTTTATTTTTTTTATTTCAGTCAACATTTAACCGCAAAAGACGATCCTCAGACACTGATTCAGACATTGCTCTTCCAGTCCAAAAGAAAAAGGTAAAGCTTTGAATTTTCTCATTTTTATATTAGTTCTTCTTATTGTTTATTTTAGGTAAACCCTAATTTGAGCAAACCTATAGTCAGAGATATTCTGGCATTGACCATCTCATGTTTTCGTATATCCAACCCTTAATAAGATGGTAGGGTATGATTTGGTGAAATTTGGGTACTATTTCTAGCAAATCAAGTTACCATGAAGAGCATAGGTGGGGAGTGCCTCAGTACTTGAGAAACTGTGAGAATACACAGCACTGAAAAAAATAATGACTCATTAATTTTACAGATTTATGTTAGATTATTAACAATAAGCACATTAGAATGTTTGGATTCATAACCATGTAGTAACTCACTTTCCCATATGCTTCTCTGTGTGACTTACTAACTCATCATCATCATCATCATTAAGCATTTTCACACACGCACATACACATGGCAGACTTTTAGATTCCATGCAGTAAATCCACTCAAAGCTTTAGTCTGCCCAAAGCTATTGTAGAAGACACTCAAGTTGCCATGTAGTGGGATCAGACCCAAAATCATGTGAATGGAAAGCAAGTTTCTTTACCACATCACCATGCCTGCTTCTATGCTATGTCTAAGATAAGACAGAAATGAATACAACAGTATATATTAAATTACTATTTTGATCTTAAGGCTTAAACTAATTCTTCATGAGTTTATGGAAGCTTCATCTGCTGATGATTTCAAATCTGAATGCAAACAAAAGAGCCTGTACTCTCCTGGTGTAAGAGATTCTCTTGTTGGTTTGTTTTTATATCAGTTTCCTTCACAGTTACAAAGCTTGTATTTTTTAGTAAAGATGAGTTATAATCAATGAGTTGAGGTTGATAAAATGAAACATGGCCTATGAAGTTAAGCTGTAGGTAGTGGGGGAAAAACTGAATATTGTAAATCACTTATTCTACTGGTTTATTGTCTTACCCTTGACCATTGCTTTATATTTCATTGAACTTGTTTCTTTTTATGCTTTTTTGTCAATAAAGAGATACACATGAAACATATATACATATGTACCTAACACATATGTATCCAGACCAATGAAAGCATAATTTGTGTCACTTAGTTTGCTAAAAATAGCAGCCAAATCACCCTCAGATCACACTCAACGGTCTAGTCACAGATATAGAAAAAGATGGGATGGTCATAGGAAGAATGCCTTTGATCACACATTTACTTATGCAATAACATAAACGCAAGCACGCACACTTATGTATGTATTCATCATATGCAAAGTACTTAGAGTTTACATCTCTAAGTAAACTTTGTTAACTTTGCTACTCAAGGTCATCAACAAATTTTGCTCAATTTTTTTATCTTCATCTTCATGCCAGTATTTTATTTTGCTTGTCAAACTACCCACACCATTTTCTTTATATATCTTCAGAATTTAATTTGTCAGCTAAATTTTATTTTTACATGCTGCTTTCATTTTTTAAATTTATTTTCACAGAAAAAAGGCCGTCCCCCAACGCATTCAGGGTAAGTTGATTTTTTATTCCTTTTCTCTTAAATTCTATTCTTTTATTCTTTTGCTTGATTCAACTACTGTACTGCAGCATCAAGGTCAATTTCTTTTATAAAAAATCTTCATTGCCTTCAGAAGGAAGACTGCAGGATTTAAGTCCTAAAGTACTGGGCAACAAGTCAACTATTAGAATGAGATAGCCATGTTTAGAAATTTGATTAAAAGTTTGACTGAAACAACTATGTTTAATATCCTATCTCTATGTCCTGATTACTTCTGTGCTCTAAGGCTAGTCAAATAGGGACTGATTAGGGCTATTTCAACTATGAGTATTAAACATTTTGTAACCTATTTTAAACAATACACTGACTGAATTACAATTTATTTTGAAAATGATCAAGCACCAACTTTTTTTTCCATATAATGACCACTTTTGTCTAAATGTAAGCACTTTAAAACTGGTAGTTTTTCTAACAAAGAACCAGAGACAGTCTTGAGCTGATTGGTATCAAAAAGGTTAAAAATCATTAAACAGGACTTCTACTTTTGTCTTGTTTGATGATTCAATGCAGTTGCTTATGATTTATTTGCAATATCTATAAGAATAAAGCTTAGTACAATAATTAACTGTTCAGGTACAGTTTTTTTTTTATTCCTCTTCAAAAGATGTTATTAAGTATTAAAAGGGCAAGGGTCAAGAATTTCGGGTTAAATGAAGACCGCTGCATTAGATATCCTATGGTGTGTGGCTTGATGCCTCACATCCGAATGTGTTCCGTTTACTTCTTGTATCTCAGAAAATAATCATTAGTAATGCATTAGTCAGTTCAAAGGGTTCTTGTACATACACAAAGCAAATCTTTACACGTAAGGCATGTTGCCTGCCTTACCTAAGTCCACTTTCCTGAAAATGTCCTGACCACATTTTTGACTGAACAATGATGTCATGTTGTAATGTTGCTGCTTAGCATTCAAGTTGCCCCCCCCCAGACTGACTATGTTATCCAATTTAACCTTTTAAGACAGTAGGGTGTAGTTTGAAAGATATTTAGCTGTTATTTCTAGCTGGTTGAGCACTCACATGGAGGTTCTTTTGTTGGCTAATGGACTATGTAGCTAGATTTTCAAAAATATTACTCTACATATTAGAATAGGAAAATAACATGTAATGCTGTTAAAGAAGACTATCAATAAACTGATTTGTGGAATCTCATTTCTGTGTATTTCTTAGGAGAGTAACACCTCAGAAATCTATACGTTCTGTTGAACCACTCAAGAGAGAAGGGCCAAAGGTAAGCTGATATTGCATTTTCTCAATATATTTGATGATGCTACTTCTTAAAGTATTTAATTCACATGTAGATTAACATGACTCAGGGTCTTTTAGTTGTAGGATCTTCAATTATTAATTTTAATATTTTATCTTTTACTTGTTTCAGTCATTGGACTGCACACATACTAGACCACTAACTTGAAGTGTTTTAATCAAACAAATCGACTGTAATACTTAGATTTTTAAGTTTGGTACTTATTCTAAAGGTCTGTTTTGCTGAACCACAAATGCCACAAGGACATAAACAAACCAACACTGGCTGTCGAATGATGAAAGGACAGACAGGCATTTACACACTCTGGGTTTTCACACAGTTTCTATCTACCAAATTCATTCACAAGGCATTGGTCGGCCCAGGGCTATATTTGAAGGTACTTACCCATGGTGCCATGCATTGGGCTTGAACCTGAAACCAGATAGCTGCAAGCTTCTTAACTACAAGGCCATAGCTGTACCTATACAATTACTATTTGCATATTAAATCTAAATGCTAATGAATAATGTACAACTTTTTTATCAAAATAACTTTATTAATGTACTGAAATAAAACAATGCAAAAAAATATTAAAAGCTGATGTATTTTTGAAAAATATTTTTCACTTCCAATCATACTTTCTCTTCAGGCAAGGAGGTCTTGAATTTTTGCTGTGTTTTGAAGCATTTTAAATGCTTTTCTTGTATATTCACGTAGACCTGTTGATTATTTTTAACCACCTTCCATGTACTGATTTGTGTTTTCTTTCTTACAAACTGAGATACACATTATACTTCACCTGTCTATTTAATGGATGCTGTAGCTAACTTAAATCTGTCTTTTATTTTCTATTCTGTTCAGTTCATTGTCAGATGTTTGAACAATATTTGATAGTTGTCTTCCATTATTATAATATTTCTGAAGGTGGCGAACTGGCAGAATTGTTAGCTTGGCAGGCAAAATGCTCAGCAACATTTCATCCATCCTTATGTTCTGAGATCAAATTCCAGCAAGGTCAACTTTCCCTATCAACCTTTCGGGGTTGATGAAATAAGTACAATTTATACACTAGGGTCGGTGTAATTGACTATCCCCCACCCCCAAAATTCCAGCCTTATGCCTATAATAGAAAGGATTATTATATTTTTGAAGGAGGCAAGCTGGCAGAACTGTTAGCATGACAGGCAAAATGCTTAGTGACATTTCTTCTAGCTTTGTGTTCGGGGTTCAAATTCCACCAAAGTTGACTTCACCATTTGTCCTTTTGGGGTTGTTAAAACAAGTACCAGTTCAGCATTGAGATCAATGTTCTCAACTTACTCTCCCCGCTTAACAGACATTGCCGGCCTTGTACCAAAATTTTAAATCAATATTATGATATATCTCTTAGACTTCTTTTTTTTTTTTTCGTTAGAGTTATTGAAAATGTCTCTATCCTCTATATACATTTGTGCTCATTCTATAAAACATTCTTATAAAATTAAACAAAAGAAAAGTGAGGGAAGAACAAACAAGGTGTATAAGTTTATCACTCAGGAAAAATATAAAGTTTATTAGGCTTTGGTCATTGTTCTGACTATCATATTCTAAACTTTTGATACACTCTTTTTACATAAAAAAAATTCTACATAAAAAAATTGTCTTACTTTTTAATTTCAGTGGGATCCAGAGCGCCTAATTTCAGAAACACTATTTGTAATGGGTGCAAGGGCCAATAAGTAAGTAAAATGAATTTTTGTTTAATTAATTAATTTCAGCACACCCTTCCCACCTCCATCACCTGTACCGGAAGTCTCTATCTTCTAACCTCTATCGGATGTTTCTCCCATGAACACCTCCAAAGGTTTAATGTTCCCCCATCCCTGCTTAGGGTTTATCTCTTATGTAATGTAGTGATTATGTAGCGCTTAAAATGATGGTATAGTGTAGGCAGGTTGAAGGCTATTGTATGTTTATGAGTTCTGCCTCACCAGGAAACAGGAAAGATGGCTATTTATAAATTCCAAATCCTTCCCAGGTGAAGAATGCACCCCACAACATAGATTAGTAGTTAGCGACTTCAGGATCAGGGTAAATGGATGTCCAGAAGATGACCAGCATAGAGAAGAAGGGTCTGGAAGCTTAAGGATCCTGCATATGGGCAGAGATTTAGAGACATCATCATCATCGTCGTCTTCATTTAACGTCCGCTTTCCATGCTAGCATGGGTTGGACGATTTGACTGAGGACTGGTGAAACCGGATGGCAACACCAGGCTCCAATCTAATTTGGCAGAATTTCTACAGCTGGATGCCCTTCCTAACGCCAACCACTCAGAGAGTGTAGTGGGTGCTTTTACGTGCCACCCGCACGAAGGCCAGTCAGGCGGTACTGGCAACGGCCACGCTCAAAATGGTGTCTTTTATGTGCCACTCGCACAAGAGCCAGTCCAGGGGCACTGGCAACGATCTCGCTTGAGCATCACATGATGTAGAAGACAACTGGAGGTTCCTATGGGACAACCTGTTGAGGGCTACTGACCAGATCTGTGAATGATGCAAAGTCCCCTCTCAACCCAAGGTAATATGGTAGTGGAACAATGTAGTTGACAGGGCCATTAGGGTAAAGAAACAGGCATGGAAGGACTGGAAGAATGGTGATAGCAGGAAATTGTATCAGATTGCCAGGAGACAGGTTTACTTAGCCAGAGGGGAAGCAGATGAGAATAAATTTGCCAATGTTCTGTGTCGTGAGGACCAGAGACTTGAAGTGTTTTGTGTTGCAAAACTGTGTGTGAGAGAGAATTGTGATGTCATAGGAAAGAAATGTGTCCACATGAATGATGGCTCACTTGCATTTACTGAGGCTGCAAAGAGAAAGACTTAGAGATGCCACTATAAAAGGTTGCTAAATGAACAGAATGAATTGGAGAAAGAGAGAATCAGTTTAGATGAGATGCGGTTTGGGTTTGTGCCAGGGTAAAGCACTGCTGATGCTATATTTCTGGTATTTTTTTCTATTTTTAAAGTGATTATTATTAATAGACATTTTCAATTCAGACACCAAAGTCGTATATATATCATCTTCAATATCATAAGAGTGAACTATATTTTAATATAATTATTCATTTAAATGTACTCCAAGTTTTAATTTTTCTTTTTTCTTTTTCTTTTAGAGCTCTTGGATTTGGTGCAACAAGAGGTCGATTATATATAAAGCATCCAGAATTATTCAAAGTAAGTTTTCTTTGGCTCATTCTATATTCATTGATTTGTTCCTTTTACTTAATTGTCTTCTACTATTTAAGTTGTTGTTTTGTCGCTCTCTGGCTCATCAGTTCCTGTTAAACCATACAACCTTTACTAGCATGGAAAAAGTAACATTAAATGATGGATATATGTATGTATGTATATCTTCTTCGGCTGTACATCATAGGTCTATGTTGACTGTTGTTGTTCAGTAACCATCTCTGGCAGGCTCACATGCGGGCTACAAAGCCTGCTCTTGATCTACACCAGTGATAACATCTGCAGCAGGTGAATCTGTATGTATGTATATATATATATATATATATATATTATGTACTAAATTTACCCACAAGGCATTGGTTGAAATTGTAGAAGTAAGCTCACATCTTTTCCCAGTTTTCTTGGGGAAAATTCATGTTACTGAAACATCAGTATAAACCACAAATACACAAATGTGTACATAACGTTTGTGTCAGATAAGAAAGGACAGAATCTTAAACCCTTTTGAGAGTCTCTCTGAAGTGAGGAAGTTATCAAAATAGTAACCTGATGCCAAGGTGGTGGTGTGTAGCAGATTAAATCTGCTACTATCTCCCAAATTTTATTCACAAGGCTTTGGTTAGCTCAAAGCTACAGTAAGAGACAGTTAGTCCAAGTGCTGCACAGTGAGATCAACACTCAAATTTATTTGTAGTGAAGTGAACTTCTTAAGTATACAGTCATGGCTGCTCCCATTAAATAGATAATAGATAAGTATTGTCTGCTTACTAAAGAAGACTTTATCTGAAACAGATTAAAATTACAGATTTAAAAGCTCAAATGTAACAACTTAAAAACCCTGGTTAATATTTTGATGAGACAATCATTTATGCCTTCTTTGAACAACTGGTTGTAAGCATTTACAGGGTGTTCAGGCTAAATTTGACAGTTTGTATAAAAGGAAACACAATATCCCATCCAAAAATACAAGTATTTTAGAATATAAAAAAATATCAAGTGATTATGGCTGAGAGATAAAGGTTTACTCAAAGCAGCCACTCTCAGCTTCCACCATGGCTTGAAGGTGGCTCTGGAACCTGACACATGTTCCTCACTGTGTCCTTGGGAAGATCTTCGAATACCTCCTTGATCTTGGCCACCAGCTCAGCTTTGATGTTGCAGGCAGAGCAGTTGATATCTTTATCAATGCACCCCACACATTGTAATCCATGGAATTACAATATAGGGAATTAGGAGGCCAGAAGTTGGGGCTGATGAAGTCATAGAAATTCTCTGACAACCACAGCTGCCTCTTTCTGGCAGTATGGCTAGGAGCCAAATCTTGCTACTACACATATGGCCTTCCAACAGCAACACTGTCCTGCCAGAGATTGACCAGTCTCCAGCAGCTTCACTTGGTTACCTGAATTAAGCCTAAGGCTTTGTTTATGGATGTGGGGATGAATTCTGACGTGCAGACATAGTCGGAATACCTGTGTTGTCCCTTCCTGCTGGTTACAGCTTTATAGTCTCCATTGCAACTGTCCATGTCATGTCTTACAGCTTTTACAGTGTTCAGCAGTGATGATGACAGCATTTTGATACCCAGTGCAAATCATCATGATACAGGTAACTTTTCACCTGTATTCAGATGGCTTCTAGTCCAACATGTCAGCTATTTTTCTCAACTTCAATTTTAGTCATTATGTTCTCCAACATTGCTGACTGTTCCAGAAAAAAGGTTGTCATAAAAATCATCAAATTTAGTCTGAACATTCTGTATTATAATTTTTATGTAAATGTATTCATTTTTATATGAAATACATATGTATGTAAATTTGTATTCTTTACAGTACTCTGGAGACCAAGATGATAAACAGTGGTTATTTGATAACCACCATATGCCTGCTATCGGAGGAAAAGCCTATATATTGTTATATAATGACATCGAAAACCTTGCTAATACTGATGAATATCGGTAAGTTGAGATGCTTTATTTAAAGTTAAAATAACATTTGCTTGTGTATCATAAATATAAATAATACCTTGAATAATTTTAAATTTTCTTTTGACAATTTTATTCTTTATTCTTTTATGTTTTGGTTTTGATATCATGTTGTACTTCCTTTATGCTTTATTCCCTGTAACTTTATTATTTCTTTTTATTTCAGTAACTATTTGGCAATTTGGCACTTCCTACTTTAGATATTAAAATGTATTGTTATATATTATAACATAATAGCTTATTGTGTAATAGCTTTTTTTTAATTACTATTCCAATTTTTATTATTTGATTGTACTAGTAATTTATTAATTTTATCATTCAATTTTCATAATGGTTTAGTAATTATTATGAGTGTAATATCATCATTATCATTGTACATCTGTCTTCCTGGCATGAGCTGGTTATGTTTCACATCTCATCACCCCCACTCCTTTGTCATCTGGTACACATGACAACAAGGAAAACCTAACCAACTGTATTGTTGTGTATCTCATTATTTTTAGCATGATTTTTATAGCTGGTTGCACTTCCCATCAACAGCCACTTTACAATGTAGACATATTAGTAATTGGGATCTATTTTAAAACGGGGGCCACATTTTTCATTAATGTTTTACGTAGTGTTTTTGGTACGGAAAGACTTTCAAACTTCGTATACTTATCTATTTTGTGTTATAGAGCAGAAAAATATTTTTGTATTCGAATTTATTTCATGTAAAAAATTGTCTTATTTCGATAATTTCAACCAATCACTAACAAGTATTCAGTTGTTTACATTTACTCCTTTGGCTGATTAAGCGATGTAAAGCGTATTTAATCTCCATACCTTCGTTTTATTTGCTTTTTTCATCTTAAATTTGCTTTAACCCCTAACCCTAACCCTAGGGTTAGGGTTAATTGTTTCAGAATCGTTTGTTTATGTAGTCGGCACTTAATGTATATCGGCTGAATGGACGTCAGTGATTGGTTGAAATTACAGAAATACGACAACTTTAATATGGAATAACTTAGGGATTTCTTTTTTTTTTAAGAAGACTAAGAGAAAAAGATGTTTTATATGACACATTCTACCAGTGCTCCAAGTTTCAAAGTGTTTCGTTAATGAAAAATGTGGCCCCCGTTTTAAAAAAGATCCAGTAATTGTAATTAAATCAAAAAACTAATAATTATATAATTATGATGAGATAACAGACTTTTTGCTCTTTTATTCCTAAGTTAGTAATTTCCAAAATAAAACATATTTCTGCCTCTTTGCCAAATTAAACTATATTTTTAATCTTAATTATTTTTTGTTCTAAAATATTAAGGTTTTTTTAGTTTTTTTCTTTTTTTTGTGGACTTTTTGTTTTTGTTTGTTTTGTTTTTTTTTGACACATTAAATTTCATGCAAGGTTGCTTTTGTCTTGCTGTTTTAGTTCTTTATATCATATGAAAGAACTATATACTGACATTGTAAGACACCAAGCTACCAATATTCACCAAGTCCCCCCCCCCCCATTACTTCTTTCTACTGTTGAAGTGTTGCTGTTTAGTAACACTTGTCAACATTGATCAAGCATCTGCTGTCCAGCATTGAAAAATTTTGTCACCATTATAATTTGGACATCCTAGCTTTTGCACTGTCAGTTAACGCTTAAACATATGTCCAGAGTATACTATAGTGCCAGAGGCAAGAAAAAAAGCCATATCATCAGAAACAATGTTTTATTTATTCAGCTAGTGTGACTTATCGCTTATCTTGACAGAATATACAAAGTTTTGTTTGAAATTAAAAAAATTTAGTTGATGTGTTTGGTTTGCTTCTCTTAAAAACACTAAAAATGTTGGTGGGGTGAATTTAACTTGACATTTGTTTTGTTTTTTGTTTTTTCATTTTCTATATTTGAAGCAAGTTTGTTGCTTTGTGCTTCGTCTGAATTTGAATGACATCAAAACAATTTCACTAATGTCAATTTCCATTCTACAGGGAAAATCCCAATGTGATACTCAATGAATTGGTGCTTTTCAAGGTTCCTCTTTGGATGTTAGAAAAGATGAAAATACAAATGAATGCTTTACGTACAGATCTTCCTAAAACCAAAACTCCAAGCATAAACAATATACATTCCAACGATACAATTATTTCATTGACTAAAGAAGTACAACCAGCAGTCATTCAGGTAAATTACTAAACTCCTTTATCTAAGACAATCTAAACTTTATTTACTGCATAAGCAGTAACCTAACATTAATAATTACATTCTTAACTCATCTCCCAATTATGAGTGTTTACAGTGATTACTGCAACAAAACTTTTCCTTAATCATTACTAGCTAAATTGAAAACAGGTTGGAAAATGAATGTATCATAGATTCTGAAGAAAGGACAGTATGAAAACTGAAAGAGATCCTGGCCAGACATAAGTTCAAAGAAGTAGTAGTTGATGCATATGACAAGAAGGGGTAGGAGATAAAAGCTTATAATATAGAGAGCATTTAGGAGGCAATCTACTGCAGACCACTGACCAGAATTGTGACTGGTGCAAAGTTTTTGCCAGACAAAATGTGACATGGTGGTGGAATAGCACAGGAGATAAAGTCATAGATGCTGAAAATTAAAAAAAGGAGCAAGGAACAATATCAAATAGAAGAGAAGCTATATGTCATGTGTATGTACCATAAGTAAACCCAACAGAACGACCATATATTTAAAGTTGACATCATCATCATCATCATCATCATCGTTTAACGTCCGCTTTCCATGCTAGCATGGGTTGGACGATTTGACTGAGGACTGGTGAAACCGGATGGCAACACCAGGCTCCAGTCTGATTTGGCAGAGTTTCTAGATAAGCGATTTGACAGTTATACACTCAAATGTGCAATTAAAATATGATGGCATGAAAAGCAGCTGGACCATCAGGGATGGTTGCTGAAATGGTGAAAATACTCAATAATATTAGACACATTAGTCAGTCGTGTAGTCGTCATATCCAGCGACTGGTGTAACAGTATCATCAACAACTGTTACAAAGGCAAAGAAGATATTCTAGAAGAAAGCCACAACAGAAGCATCAAACTGATGGACCACGTTAAGAAAATAATGGAAATAGTTATGATTAGTAAAAGAGGCAGATTAGATAAAATGCAGTTCAGGTTTGTGACAGAATAGGGCACCACTAATGCACTCTTCATAATGAAACAACTTCAGAAGTTCTTAGCTTTAGAGCAAGCAACTTCATCCAGCATTCATTTACCTGGAGAAGGTTTTGACAGGCTACCACACTCTGTAGTCTGTCTTGTGGTTGCTAAGAAAACTAGGTGATGAATGGCTTGTATGAACTGTGCAAGACATATACAGAGATGTCATCAGAAAAGTGAAAGCCAACAATGAGTTCAGTGAGGAGTTTAGCATGAAGGTAGGTGTCCATCAGGATTTGGTTCTTAGCCTCCTACTATTTACTATAGTTCTCCAGGTTATAACAGAGGTGTTTAAGACTTCACATCTATCAGAATTCCTGTATGTTGATGAACTGTTTCTTATAGTTGAATTTGCTGAAGATTTAGAGAAAAAACAATTGCAGCGTGGAAGGTGTTTATAAGCCATTTAAGAAACACACATGCAGCACAGAATTTTGTCAGTGAACAGGTTGCGGTCTCAAAGCGACGAAAATATTTTGACACAAATTAAATTTAAATGTTGAAGTGAATCTAACGGTTTTTGTGTGTTTCTTAAATGGCTTATAAACACCTTCCACGCTGCAATTGTTTTCGTTCCAGCACACGATCTCAGATCAGGTCACTTGCTATGCAAGTACATCTCCGTAATTAGAGAAAAAAATTTCAAATATAGAAGCAATAACTAGAATAAAGAAACCTCAAGGTAATCATCATCATCATCATTTAACATCCGCTTTCCATGCTGGCATGGCTTGGATGATTTGACTGAAAACTTTTAAGCCAAGGGGCTGCACCAGGTTCCAATCTGATTTGGCAAGGTTTCTATGGTTGGATGCCCTTCCTAATGCCAACCACTCTGAGAATGTAGTGGGTGTTTTTTACATGCCACCAGCACAGGTGCCATTGACCTGACACCGGCATTGGCTATGACTACAATCTCACTTGGCTTGACAGGTCTGTCCAGAAAATAGAAGATAGATGAAAAACAGTGACACTGAAAATGATGGGAAATTTATGCACTTTCTGTAATCATATGTAAAACAGATTCACACCACAAAGTAAATGAGTATTTTCTCTCTCGCTCACTCATCTGAGTGTTGCCTGTTTTATTCATTTGCCTTTTACAGTTTAACTTGTTTAACCTTCAGTATAAATTTTTTTTTTTAAATGTTGCTTAGCATTTTCTAAGGTCATTTGTTTCATTGTTTTAAATAATACAATTTCCATTGCAAATATCCTGTTGTTTGAGTTCAGACAATTATCATGTAGGTACCTTCTATTTTCGCTTCATGAGAAAATGAAACTTAGTAGAAATTACTTATTGAAAAGGAATATTTCTTTAGTAAACTTGTTTTTTTTTTATATTGATATTCATAAGTACTGCAATTAGTACAACTTAACTATCTTGATTTAAATAAACCTCTTACATTTGTAGATTCAATAAACTAGATACCTAAAGCTGCTAGTAGAGGCATAGTATTTCAGTATTGACAATTATTAAGGAATTAAATGTTTGCATGTCTTTATAGGTTGCTGAGCTAGATAAATAATGAACAAGTAGAGAAGTTACATAACTTCTGGTTTAGATTGTTAAAACAGTATAGAAGAAATGTAACTCAATACCATACTATAATTAACATAAGCTAGCAAAGAAGCTTCTATGATGTTACTAAACCTGCTAGAAATAGCAGTTAAATTTCTCTCTACCATCTTAAATAAGAAAATCTCACAGTAAGAAAGTCCTAGACACATCCCTTGAAAAAATGGAGTGTTTATGGCTGGAATGCCTCTATTCATACTTTTGTTTGATGGGAGTGACATCTAAAAATCATATATTCAGCGACTGAAGTTTTAGGCTACATCATTATCATCATCATCTTAATGTCCAGTTTTCCTTCTCTGCATGCATCGGATGGGGTTTATTGAGACAGATTTTCTACAGCCGGACCCCCCTTGTTGCCAACTTCTGTTTTGAAGCAAGACATGTTTGTGCAGAATATTGGATGAATAACACCCATTTACAAAAATCCTGCAATGTCAAGACAAAGAATCTCACACACACACACACACACACGCACGCACGCATGCACACACACACACACACACACACACACACACTCTCTCTCTCTCTCTCTCTCTCTCTCTCTCTCTCTCTCTCCCTCTCACACACACACTCTCCCTCTCTTTCTCTATCTCTCTCACTTTCTCTCTCTCTCTCTCGCACACACAACACACACACACACACACAACAAGCTTCTTTCGTCTTCCATCTATCAAATCTAAGTCATGGCTTTAGTTGGTTTGGATCCGACTGAAGTAGAAGACACTTGCCCAAGATGGGTATCCTTATTCACAGATTCGCTTAATGATGACTTTTTTCTAGGTTCATTCAGTAAGTAATGAATCATTATAGAAGTTTCATTACTGTAATAAGGTAATTAGACTTTAATGCAAAAAAATTCAATAAAGGTAGATTGTTTCATTTAAATGCTATTAACTAGGTATTAAAGAACAGTAAAAAATTTGATTAAAGTTATACTGATGTTAGTGAAGGCATGTAGCCTGGAGATTAGCACACTATACTCACAACCATAAGATTGTGGTTTCAATTCCTGTGCCAGGCATGTGTTGTGTTGTTGAGCAAAACACTTCATTTCACATTACTCCAGTTCACTCAGCTATAAACCAGTCCCAGCAATAGCTAGGAAGTTAATCTTGTGATGGGACCAGCTTACCATTCAATGGGACTCTTATGACGTCAGTCACTTGTACACAATGGAAATCAAATTAAAAAACAAAATTGGGGTCTTATGAGTCTAGGGCTTATGACAGACCAATACAGACTAGATTTGCAAACTAGACAAGTTACACCAGTAATTCAGGAAAATAATTATTTAAATATAAAAATAAACATACACAAGTATCTAAAATGAAGCGCTTTGTTATTTTTTTCTTTGACTTTTAGAGCATGTTTAGTATTGGCTCTAAGTTTACTAAAGTAATCTTGTGAAAAACAACTGTGCTTCCATACTTTTGAAAATTGCAATCAGTAATACATGCCCCATCCCTCAGAAAATATACACACACACACACACATCTTTTTGAGTAAATATCCTATATACTTTTTTAGTCATTTAAGATCTGCAATAGTGGTTTGGCTATGCTTCACTGATAATGTCTAATGAGACCGACAGATGTCTGATATTGTCATAGCACTGCTAAAGATCAGACTCACTTCACTCTGCATTCCATACTTAATTAATTTTAATTATTTGAAATCTCATATTTAAAAGAAAATATAAAAATTAGTCTTTTAAATTATGATTGTTCTCATCACCAAGGGTGCCATTTTTATTGATTAATTTTTTTAATTTATGACATCAAAGATACTAGCTTCCATTTTACTACAATATTTGCTCTACTTGCTGATAAGGGAAAAAAGACTTAGTTATCAATTAAGATTGCTTTTCTTTTTATACATAGATTAACATACTTAGTTTAATATTCCAGTCATTAAATATAGTTTCACTTAAATAACTCTCTGCATTTACTCTAGAAATGTTTAAGCAGATTTTATATTGAGAATCAAAGTAAAGTAAAATTATTCATCCTTTGCTGCATTTGTCCATTTGATTATTCCATTGTAATTATAAAGAAACCGTCATGATTCGGTTTCTACTACGAAGTCTCTTCTATATTATAGTCCTCCAGTTCCACTGAAGTCCTCGCAAGCAAACTTCCATTTACAAGATTTTTATATGATGATAGCATTAAGCCTGTTTGTGAGGTAAATTTACTTATATCTTTGTGTAAAAATGTAATTTGAAGCATTTTGGATGTACTTGTGTTGGAAGCTTCATAATGCTCTCAATGTTTTACAAAAATTATATTTCTCTTGGCATTTCTAATGTATATAAATCACATTTTGTTGGTTTTGGAGGGACTGCAAAAGTTACAGATTCAACCTATCCTCATTAGTAATAAAAAAAAAAGGACTTAAATTGGTCAAACTAAAATAATATGCTTGTTGCTGGCATTTCATTCAACATTGGAGAGTTACTTATTATATGAGAAAATAGTTCTTAAAAGATAAAGCTAGAGATTTGTTTGAATTGTTTTTGTTCTTTAAGCAGTTTATTAAATTGTTAAACATCGCAGAGATGTCCTGCTTGAAATAGTGGGTTGGGACCTAAACTAATTTGATGTTTTACTGCCGTGAGTTCAAGTCTCACAAGATGACTTTGTGCAACATGATACCTCATGCAAGGAAACATTTCAGTGTTGCATTGTTGAGAGAGGAATGGTGAAAGTAGCAGTAAAGGTATTATTGTTGGCCATGCACACAAAGCAAAAAACACAGGTTTTAAATTCTTGAAAATGGGTCTGTGATTGTTTTTCTATTTCAAATTGTTTTACAAATGTAAAACATTTACTAGTGTTTATATATGAAACTGCTGTGGGGTCATGACATAGACATTGAATGTGTATGTACATGCTTTGGTATGTATATTTATATGCATATATATATATTGGGTCATCCCATAAATAATGTTTTTTTTTTTTCAATTGCATGAACTAAAAGTCAGAGAGGGAAGAGAAAAGCTACCTACATCAACTTGCTATAAAAGCAGGTAGTAATTCTACCTTGTCTTGACTGAAACAAGTAAAAATTAAAGAATATATATATATATTGGGTCATCCTATAAATAATGGCGGTTTTTTCAATTGTATGAACTAAAAGTTGGATAAACTACCCGCTTCAACTTGCTATAAAAGCAGGTATTAATTTAACCTTGTCCTTATCCTTAATGCTGTTCTAAAGAGTGCAGTTCGATTTTAACAGTTATTTTTCCAAAGCTGTAATGGAAGTAACAAAGGAGCATATTCGGCATATTTTGCTCTATGAGTTCAATAAAGGTAACAAAGCAATGGAAAGTGTGAGGAATATTAATGCAGTATATGGGGATTGGACAACAAGCGTAAGTGGTTCCAGAAATTCCGAGCTAGAAACTACAACCTAGAAGATGCAGAGCTTAATGATGATTTCTTACAAACCCTGGTGGAACAAAATCTCGTAACTGTTGAAAAACTAGCAGAGAAGCTTGGATTTGGTCATTCAACCATTCATCAACATCTGCATGCCATCAGAAAAGTCAGCAAATTGGGTCAGTGGGTTCCTCACAAATTTTCCGAGTCTAATCATGTGCAGAGAGTGAGTGTGTGCTCTTTTTTGCTGTCATGTCTCACAAATGAACCTTTATTGGACCAAATAGTGACTGGTGTTGAGAAATGGATTCTCTATAAAAATGTCAAGCACCGAAGACAGCAGGTAGGAAAAAGAGAAACACCGGCACCTCAGGCTAAAGAAGGTCTACACCCACATAAGGTGTTGTTATCTAATTGATGGGATATGAAAGGTTTAGTCCACTTTGAACTTTTAAACCCAAACCAAACAATAGCAAAAGAGATCTACTGTGAGCAGCTTAAGTCAGTGCTAGAAGAAAAACGACCATCTTTGGTTTCAAGATGAAAGATGTTCTTCCATCAGGATAATGCTCGGCCACATACAGTGAGGATGACATTCTAAAGGCTGGAGCAGTTTGAATGGGAAGCAATGCCCCACCCACCATATTTGCCAGACATTGCGCCATCTGATTATCATTTATTCCACAGTCTTCAAAATGGATCTTCTATCGAAAGGTTAAACGTCGTAAACAGTGGCTTGGTAAAAGGGAAGAAGCTCAACCACAACCGAGAAGGGAACTTCATGAGAAAAAGGTTCTTCTCTCTATCTGGTGGGATTGCAAAGGAGTAATTCATTTTGAATTGTTACCTCTAGTGCAACAATTAATGCTCAAGTCTACTGTCAGCAATTAGAGCGTTTGAACCAAGCTTTGAAGAAAAAAAAACCCGCTTTAGTGAATCGAAAAGTAGTGATGTTTCATCAGGACAATGCATGACCCCACACTGCAAAGATCGCATCACAGAAGATCGAAGAGCTTGGGAAAAAATTCCTCATCCACGTTATTCTCCCAACCTTGCTCCTTCAGACAACCATTTGTTTCATAGTTTACAGAATCATTTGTGGGACATAACTTTCGCAAGCCAGGAGGAGGTCGAAACTGACATTTCAGAGATCTTTGCTTTGAAACCAAAAGAGTTTTACATTGCTGGGATTAAAAAGCTTGTAAATAGATGGAAGGAAGTCATAGTTAATCAGGGAAAGTACATTGATGATTAAATTTCAATTAAGTATAACATTTGATCATTTGTTTTCTTTATTCAAAATTTGGACACAATTTATGGGATGACCTGATAGTTGAGACTGAAGATAATGAAACTGAGGCTGACGATGACAAATTTGAGATTGACATTTTGACATTGATGTGATTGAGGTTGATAATATAGAATTTGATAGGTAACCCTGTATATTAAGTAAAGAGGCATATTCTACCAAACATTTGAATCAATTATTACTACACAACTACACAAAATTCTGTATTGATATGTAATTGTGTTAACTGTAAAATGATAATTATAATGTGTAATTGAATGGTTTATAATATCTTTGTTATCAACAGTTTCATTTTAGCATTTGTTATCATTGCTATTATTTAATCTAAACCATCACTGGATTAGCTGACCAAGGGTTAAAATATTCCAACCTGATATTTTTATATCCAGCACTATATTTTCCAGTGTGTATTTCCTTTAAGATATGATTTGAGAGAGGTTTCAGTACTATTTCTAGCAAGTTGAATGACTGCATAGACGCTCTTGCACTGGGTTGCTCCTTTGTAGTTTCTGAGTTTATTCTTTTGTTCTTTTATTCGTTTTAGTCATTTGACTGCAGCCATGTTGGGGCACCACCTTTAGTCGAACAAATTGGCCCCAGGATTTATTCTTGGAAGTCTAGTACTTATTTTAAGTCTTATTTGCTGAACCATTAAGTTACAGGTTCGTATACACCCCAACATAGGTTGTGAAGCAATGGTGGGGAGATACACAAATACGTGTGTGTGTATATATATATATATATATATATATATATATGATGGGCTTCTTTCAGTTTCTGTCTACCAAGTCCACTTACAAGGCTTTGGTTGGCTTGAAGCTATAGTATAATGACACTTGCCCAAGGTGCCATGCAGTGGGACTGAACACAGAACCATGTGATTGGGAAGCAAGCTTCTTACCACACAACCACTCCTGCGCTGTTGAATAAAATAAATAAATTTTTGTGATGAAATACTAATTTAATGAACAGCTTTTATTTTCAGCTACCATTTGCTAAAGAAATATATATTATTGTCCTTCTACTATTCTTTAATGGTGTGTGCAGGAGGCTGGGGTTAGAATTCATCTTATGAAAGTATAAGATGACATAATTTCAAGCCTTTTCTTAACGTTGGTTTTTCATATTTCTAAGAACTCTACAAATTCTAGATTACCCCAGTTCATTTCATCTTGAGCTATTGGTACATAAGGTTGGCAATAAAGTATTTAGCCCAGTTTTGTCTTTCAGCCACTTAATATTATACAGAAGCTGGAATTAAGGTAGCCTTATCTTAGCTGTTCACCCAATTCTCATCTGGTTTGGCTTTATTGTCTCATCTCCTGTTATGTTTAATTTTTTTCTCTCTCCTTCAACCTGAAAGTAACCAATACATGATAATTTACTTCATCCAGATTATGTCATTTATTCTATTAGCTGCTGCTGCTATAAAAAAATCTTCCAATGTGTCTCATTCTCTCTTAACCTTTTCATTTATTAAGTTTATTTTGTTCGTGTAATAGTAGATAGAATATTCTAGAATATTCTATTCACTTACTCTACTATTCTTGTAAAACTGTATCATCATCATTGTCACTATCATCATCAACATCTGCTGTAACGGATTTGACATTTAGTATCAGGATTCTTCACTACATCATTTAGTATTCACTTTTCCATGTTTGCATGTATCTTGTGAGTAAATTTGGCAAACTGAAACTGTAAAAAGCCTCTCATGCAATATGTTTTTATAGTGTGTCTGTGTGTGTGTTCTTCTCAACTTCACATTTGCACAGTGGTTTTAAACTAAACCACTGTTCATACAAGTGGTATAATTTGTTTGGCCTCTCTGACCATTGAGCTCTTTGTTCAAAGGATTAGGAGAAATGTTGTCTTGCTTGGAAACAGGCAATGGTTGGCAACAGGAAGAGAATCCAGCCTTCTGTTTTTCCATACTAGCATTGGTTAGATGAATGAGGATTTATTTGTGACGGTATTTTATTCCCAGATGCCTTTCCTATTACTGACCTTTGCATGCTTTTCAAGTAGTGGATGTTTTTCATTACACTGGCTCTCAAAAGCACTGTAGTTTGTTATTATGGCAACATGCAAAGCCATGAAATGCCAACATCTGCACACGTACATGGGCACACACATATATACAAAGACGAAGGGAAGATAATTTTATGAATTAAGAATCTCTCGAAGTTAATTTATATTCCTAGAAGAAAGAGAGTTTTATCCTTGTTTGTAAGAAGGGGGTGTAACTATGGACATGTTTCGATCTATTAGATTTCATTAGCTTAAAATAGTCTACTAAATTCTGCTTGACAAAGATTTTTACATGAAGTAAGAATAATTTTTGGGCCAGTAATATTTGCATAATTCAAAATTTTGTCCGTTTTTTTTTTTTTGTTTTTTTTGCAAATGCCATTCAATAGGGATCCCTAAAGAGATACAATAAGTTATTTTGTATGTATCACTCAATGACATTCTTAATACTTTTACTGAAAATTACTTTTCCTTTAACACCGTTTTACATATTTAACATACGGTTCTTAAATTTCTCTTGTATTTATATACTGTTTTCTCTTGCAGACACCACCTGAAAATAATGATATGTTTGAAATATTATCAATGGACAATGATACCCAAGAGACAGATGTATCTCCATTTGTTCCTGGACCTATTGGTGCTGAAGGACCTTCTCCTTCTATATCAGATTTAGATGGCCTTGATGAAAACACTACTTCCATATCCAGTCCATTTCAATTGACTACTTCCGATCCAAATGGTTGATTTTTTTTTTTGTTTTGCTTTTTTTTTTTTGTTTTTTTTTCCATTGAGTGATCCTCTTGGTTGACTCCTAACAAAAGCACCAACTTCAGTCACAATTAAACTGACTGACTGATCCTATTTTTCTAGATTTATTCAAAGTTCATGTTGGTGCTATCATGTTTTCTATGCTATGGATCTAAATGGAACTGACTTGGACTCAGGGCTGCAACTGACATCAACAAACTCCTGCATATTAGTGTGCAATGAAATTCAATATGAAGTGTATGATAATCTCTTATCTCCATGCAGCCATTGTTGGGTGATCACAAGCATAAAACAAACTTTTGAAAAGACAGAACAAATTTTGTTTCTCTCCTATTTGTAATTATTGTTTCCTGTGTACTCAAGTTTAATCTTAACCTTTTATTGAAAGACAAAGAAAAAAATATGCCTTTATTTTTAAAATTCTATTTTCTTTCTAGGAAAAAAATATTGTAATTAATAGGCATGCAGACTTTTGGGGAAAAGCATTTTTAAGCAACTGTTGTTTGTTTTATATTTTATCTCTAAAATGATATATAAAAGAAATGAAATGAATATTGTTTTTAAATATTTGTTTTAAATTGTTTTTCTTTTCCATATTATTTGAGGTAGGAGAAAGATTTTACTTTGAACATATTAACTTTTACAGATTTTGCTATTTATCAGTTCAGAAGCCAGAAGATGTAATAGTCTCAAAAAAAAAAAAAGAAAGAAAGCAATGAAAATATTAAACCTACTAATAGAGCATCATACTTAAGCACTTACACTTGTATATTACAAGACACAAAAGAGCAAATACTGTTTGAAGCATTAAATTGAATGAAAGAAATTTAACGAACAGCATTCCATCATTTGCAAATGTTGTGAACCAAAAGGAATCACTCTAAGAGAAGGAGTGCACAAGGTGTCAAAAAAGACAATGCTATTTCTTTTCTCTCTTTTTTTTTTTTTTTAAATGATTAATTTGAAAGAAGGGCAGTGCCAGTAACCCTTTTCAAAGACTCCAAGGCTGGTGGGATGAAGTTATCTTCAAACTGAAGGCCTAGCCCAAATGCTTGCAAGAGAATAGACTCCATTGAAAGTACTCAAGGGCTAGGGGGGAGTGTTAAAGATTAACAACTTATCTAGAAATAACAAGGAGGAAGGTAACATACCTGTGTTTTTCAATAAAAAAAGAAAAGAAAAGAAAACCATAGTGTGTTTCCATATACCCTCAAAAGCAGAGTTGGAAGAAGCCCTGGCTGATGTGTTACAGGGCAGACCATATGGGAGCATGTGCCTCGTTTTTAAGACTGAGGAGACAGGCAGAGCTGTAGTACCCCATACCTGCTCCTCTCACACTGGTGCAATGCAAGTATTATATCCTGAGATATTTGTATTGATGTTGACTTATCATTATCTTTGTGACATCATATAGGCAAGTGGTTCACATGGAGATGACATGGTTAGGCAGGTTCTGATAGCCTCTGAAGGCCATGAGGTTATTCTTCAACTATACCCCTAAACTCTATTAAAGGTTTCAAAAAGGATATGAGTCTGCTTGTTGGTGCCAAGTCGATCGCTCAGTTACTACATGTGTAGTGGTAGTTAAAGCCATTCAAGGAACTTGTAATTAGAAGAGCAAAAAAAAAAGAGAGAAAGAGGTGAGCAAATATGATTAACAATACCAACAAATTCCAGAGGTGAAGACCATGGCTAATATCATCACTTTTTCCAGACTATAACCAGTCTTAACTTCTGAAGAAAAGGAAATCCATGTGTATCAAATGTGTGCAGATATATATATATATATATATATATATATACATATATATATATATATTATGTACATCTCCACACATATTTTGCATTGTATGTATAGGACCATGTGGTCAATAAAGGAATAATTATAGAGTGGTGTATTGACAAAACTGTTAGAGCATAGGAAAAGATACTTTGTGGTATTTCTTCCAACCCTTTACATTCTGAGTTCAAATCCTACCAAAGTTAAATTTGCCTTTAATCCCTCCAGGGTTGATAAAATAAAGTACCAGTTATGTAGTGAGGTAGGGGTGGGTTAATGGTATTGACTAATCTTCTCTCCCTCAAGATTGTCTCAAATTTTGAAACAATTATTACCTCCGCCAAGGAAGGAGGTTATGTTTTCATCGGCGTTGGTTTGTCTGTCTGTGTGCAAAATAACTCAAAAGTTGTGAACGGTATTTCATGAAACTTGCAGGAAAACTTGGTAATGACACAAGGAACAGATGATGAAATTTTGGTAGTGATCCAGGAATTTTTATGGATTCTTGAAGGATTTTTCATTTGTTATATTTACTTTACATGAAGTGTTACAATATTATATTCTTTGATTATCTCCCTTGAAAATATGTTCATTCTTTCCACGTAACCTATGGTGGCATTGCTGTTTCCAAAGTTTATTTTTGTTTCTCTATTAGTAATTTTACTCATGTATCTATCTTAAAATGAGCTCCTTGGCGGAGGATGACATGACAAGCCTTGACTATTGGGATTGACTCAAAAAGCTCAAGCTTTGCTCCCTCCACCACCGCTGTGAGCTCTATATCATCTGTATGATGCAGAAAATATTCCATCAATAATGTGGTGTGCAAGTGAGATGACTGCGCTGGTATGGTCATGTACGAATAGATGAGGAGAGCTGTGTGAAAAAGTGTCACACCCTGGTGGTTGAGGGAAACTGGAAGCGGTAGACCCAGGAAGACCTGGGATGGGGTGCACGACCTTCAAACATTAGGCCTCACTAAGGCAATGACTAGTGACTGAGACCTTTGGAAATATGCTGTGCTTGAGAAGACCCAGCAAGCCAAGTGAGACCATAACCTGTGGCTTATGCCAGTGGTGTAACCAGCCCACTTAGGCATACCTTTCTTTCATTGGACACTAAACTCTGCTTGTGAAGATCTATTGAGGTAAGTGAAATCGAACTCAAATTCGATGACTGGCATCCGTGCTAGTGGAGCGAGCACCATCCGAGCGTGATTGTTGACTGGCCCCTGTGCCAGTGGCACATAAAAAGCATCATTCAAGTGTGATTGTTTCCAGTGTTGCCTTACTGGCACAACATTCAAGCGAGGGCGTTGCCAGTGCCGCTGGACTGGCTCCTGTGCAGGTGACACGTAAAAACACCATTTGAGCATGGCCATTGCCAGAATCGCCTGACTGGCACTCATGCCGGTGGCATGTAAAAGCACCCACTACACTCTCGGAGTGGTTGGTATTAGGAAGGGCATCCAGCTATAGAAACTCAGCCAGATCAGATTGGAGCCTGGTGCAGCCATCTGGCTCACCAGTCCCCAGTCAAACCGTCCAACCAATGCCAGCATGGAAAGCAGACATTAAATGATGATGATGATGATTTCTCATCTTTAAAATTTGTCCGAGGCTTGGCCCCTGTGCCATCCATCTACTACAGAAATGTTGGTGTTGTATCACAACACTATGACAGAACTATTTCACCTCAATTGGCCCTGCTCTCTTCAACATCGTACCAGATACACATAAAGGAGGAAAGTGACTTCACAACATTCAAACGATCCCTAGATAATTACCCCCAACAAATACCAGATAAGCCACCCACACCCAGATATGTCTCTGAAAACAATAACCCTCTGCTTGAATGGGCTACAGTTCCCCAGAGCTGACTGTGTATCTCTTCCAGGTGGTGCTATTAAATTAAACATGACCTGAGTCAACTTCAGCCGAAACTTATCTAAGTAATCTAATCTATGCTGTAACTTTTTAATCAAAGCATGACAACATGGGTAGAGGCTGATATCTTAACATTTCTGATGGTCTTAAGTATAAAAAAAAATTATTAAAGATTTATATAGAACTACATTCAGAATATGTCTATAAGCTATTGTACTTAGCCCTGGTTTCTATCCTCAAACAGTTCCGTTTTGTAGATGCCTTTTTTTTTTTTATTAATAAAGCACTCCGAAATTAGAAAAATCAAAAATCTGCAACAATCTTGGTCCCATGAGTATCAGATAATGGATTTTCAACTGTGTAAAGAAACTGATTGTGGTGATCGTAGTTTTGACGGTGATTGTGGGGAAAGCAGAGACAGTGTTGATGACAATGGTCGAGATAAGTATGGGAGGAGGTTATCTTTTTGCCAGCATTGGTTTGGGAAATTGGGCGATTTTCCACATGCATGTATATGGGTGGAAATGAGCTGCTTGGCAGTGGCCTGCGCTCTGCGAATGCTTTTCTAGTTATAATTATTGTCACCAGTTTGATTTCCACTCATTTAGTTACTTATTTTTGCTAAAAATTTTGTTGTGTCTTGCAACCTTTTCAATAGTTGTTGACTCTGTCCATTATCAGAGATGTGTTCTTTTTCTTTGTTTGTGCACGTGTGTATACACGTATGTATGTATGTATGTGTGTGTATGCATGTGTTTACGTTTGTATGTATGTATTCTGTTTATTCATGTGTTTGTGTGTTCATGCGTTTGTGTTTGTGTGTGTACTTCTGTCTCCTTGTGTGTCTATGTGTATCGGTTTGTGTGATTGTACGTGCATCTCTTATGTATTGATGTGTGTTTCCATATATATGTCCTTGTGTGTGTGTGTGTGTGCGTGTGTGCGCTTGTCTGTCCATATTACCTATGTACCTATCTATTTATCTGTCTGTTTACTTACATATCCATTTACCTACACGCATATATATAGACCACCCACCATCACCTCGGCAGTGAAGAAAAGCACCACAGAGCACTGGAGTGGCTGGACTATACCCACCCAGGACGCTGAGGACAGCAGTCAGGTGAAAAGAATGACTGCACATGCAATAGGGGCTAGCATAAGAACCACATAGTAAAGTTTAACAGGAATCTATACATGCAGGTTCAAGATGTAGCCATTGGTGTTGGTGTGGCTGGCCTCTTCATGACCTGATGAGACAGAAAACTTAAACAATCCTTAGCAGAACAATCCACAACTGTTTTGCTTTACTGTAGGTATATAGATGACATTAATATTCTAGTTAGGACAAACTCTAATAACTGTTATGTTGAAACCGAGAGGAGCACAATGGAGGGTATCCAGCATGTAGCTAACTCCATCCACCAAAGTATCAAGGTAACTATAGATTACCAGACTAGACACCCTAACAATAAACTCCCTGTCCTTGATACTGAACTTTAGTTAAAGACTGAACAACAGAGTGCAGCTCCTCCACTCCTATTACATGAAGCCCATAGCTTCTAAATATGTTGTTCACAAGAACTCAGCTTTGTCACAAAACATGAAAATCAACATACTGATGGCAGGCTTAGTTAGGATAATGAACAATGTGTCCCCGCTATGCAAACCCTATGAAATAAAGAAACATGTACAGAACTTCATGCAATTCTCTGGATATGATTAGAAAAATAGGGTTCGAGTATACAGGGGAACTAGAAAGAAGTTAGATAGCATTATATGTAATGAAACCAACGGTACCTGCTCTACATATAGAAGTAAAGACTGGAATAGGATACAAAGAGTTTGTCACAAAGGAAACAGGGTCAACACGTGGTACAAGACTGACAAATATCAAAAAGTAATTTTTGTAGAGGCTGCTGCCCATGGAGAACTAGCCCAAAGGTTTAGGAAAGCTCTGAAGGAGGCCAAACTTAATATTAAGATCGTTGAAAAGCCAGGGAGCTCCATCAGATCACAACTATGTAGGACATACTCCTTTGAGAATACAACATGCACCAGTGACAACTGCATAATATGTAAGATTTAACCCTGGCATTAACTGTAGAACTAGAAATGTGTTCTACAGCATAAGGTGCATAAAGGGTGCTTGTAAAGACAAGAACATGATATACATAGGTGAGACATCTAGAAGCATTGTAGAGAGACTAAATGAACATTTGAGACAATATGACGACAAAAAACAGTCCTCTATACTCTACCGACATGGATGTACACTGGGTCAACTTGACATCTGCATTTTATCCAAGCTTTCGAAGGACCCAACACTCAGACAAATAGAGGAGTACATCCTCAGTAGTAAATAGGAAATATGCATAGAACGTAGTCAGACCCCAATACCTACAGTTTATATATACACAGGTAGAGTTGTTAGTAGGCTGTTAGGTAGACATATGTTTGTGTGTGTGTAGGTAGATGGATATGTAAGTAAACAGGTAGATAAATAAGTTCACACATACACAAATGAAGACCGAAACACATGACCATATATACACACACACACAAGGACACATGGAGACATACATCCATACATAACAGACGCACATACATAGTCTCATAAACCCATACACAGACACACACATAGATATGCAGAATACATACAAACGTACACACATGCATATATATATATATATATATATATATATATATATATGCATACACGCACAAACATACATATGTGTATACACATGCGCACAAACAAACAAACAAAAAGAACGCAGCTCTGATAACAGACAGTCAGCAACTATTGAAAAGGTTGGAAGACGCAATGAAAATTTTAGGAAAAATAAATAACTAAATGAGTGGAAATTGAACTGGTGAGTGTGTTAAATAATAAAGCACTAAAAGAGAATGACTCTCCCCAGACACAATAAAATATGCTTCAACACACAAATTCACATAAAGAATCTTGCAAACCAAATACAAAAATGAAATAAAAAATTATTGTTATGTACATAAAGTAAGGTGGCAAGCTGTTGGAAACGTTAGCACACCAGGTAAAATGCTTAGTGTTTCATCTGTCTTTTACATTCTAAGTTCAAATACCACTGAGGTAAACTTTGCCTTTCATCCTTTCAGAGTCAGTGTAGTTGACTTATCCCCACTCCCACTGAAATTGCCTGCATTGTGCCAAAATTTGAAACTAATATTATGCAAACAAAGTTGTTTGCTTAAGAAGTTTGCATTTCTACATCTTTGTTTCAGGTTTTATTGCACTGCTTGGTACCTTGGGCAGGTATCATCTATTGTTGTCTCAGGTTCATTTACTCACCATGAACAGAATTACATTGACAGAAACTGGAAGAATACAGAGTGTGTATGTATAATTATACTGGAAGAATGTTATGTGCACATAAAAGTATATCTTTTCATATTGTGATGAATGTAAACATCACTAAGGATAGCAAAAAGCTAGTGTTCTTTGAATGGTGTCTTGTAATGTTTGTTCTGCATCAATTTGCATAGCTACTCCTTTAGCTCTTGTCAGAAATGCAGTTAATGAGGTGTTGGGAAACTGCAACTATCAATACTTTTGTTCATCAAGTGTAATATAAAATTTTACAAAAAAAAAAAATAAAATAAACTTTTTATGAGATGTTTCTTTCATATAAAAATTTGCAAGCAATACATTTATCAAATTCATAATGTGCTTTACAAAATAGATGATGCTTAAAGCTGGAAAGTATAAACCGTAGTCATGGCCAGTGCCAATGTCACGTACTGGCATGTAAAAAGTACCCATCACATGCTTGGAGTGGTTGGCATTAGGAAGGGCATCCCAGCCATAGAAATCATGCCAAATCAGACTGGAACCTGATGTAGCCCTCTAGCTTACCAGTTTGAGTCAAACCATCCAACCCATGCCAGCATGGACAGCAGATGCTAAATGATGATGATGTGATGATTGTTTTGTGACTGTTATTCTTGCATTCTTTTATTCTTTTACTTGTTTCAGTCATTGGACTGCAGCCATGCTGTTGCTGCCCTGAAGTGTTTAGTGTTATTTTTTATTTGGTATTTATTTTCTTGCTCATTTTTTCAACCACTAAGTTACAGGGGCATAAACAAACACCAGTTGTTTACTGAGTGTCAGTTTGTCAGCACAAACATATAGACATGTATATACACACATGTACATACATGCATACTCACACAAGCAAATGAGTGAGTGAATGAATGAATGCCAAACCAATAGGGATGATGTGAAGGAGATGTATTTAGTTGTCATGTCTATCAGGTCTGATGTAAAAGTTCCATTATTTTATCAAGATTCTCTGAAACCTGATTTGCTTATGTAGACGTCTATGTTTGATATAATGATTGATTTATCTGCTTTATAATGATGTTGGTATGTGCAATAAGAGCACATTATTAAAATCAACCTTCCTTTAATATGACATCATTTTAATGCCTTCAAAAGACAAATATAAATATCAGTTATTGTTACTTATACTCTGTGATATTTAAGGGATATATTTAAAAGTTGTTGATAATTCTGTATTCTTTTAATGATTTCATCATTATGTTGTAGTTGTTGTTTAGTCTCAGAAAAAACCTAATGGATCAAACCTATGGTTAGAAGACCTTCAAACTATTACCATCCCACAAAGTATTATCTATGTCTTCTATTATTCAAGCTAGTAGATTTTGGATGTGGGTCTCTCTCTCTCTCTCTCTCTCTCTCTCTCTTCCACTTTTTCAGAGAGAGACTGAAGGAGGGAGAAAAACCAAGAGTTTGGCATCACACACATATTTTCAAACGTTCCATATACTGACACTTGTACAAATTAATGTAATTCTTTTATTACTGACACTACCAATTCACCCCTGTCTCTCTCAAATTCTTCTGTTAACAGATAGTAGGGTGTGGTTTGAGGGAGATTTGGTTGCTTTCCCCATGAGATGCTGAATAATAATAGTTTTGTGGATGATCATTTTGTAGTTTCTGAATACAAGATAATATATACAGACAATTCAGATTTATAGATTTATATATTTCCAGATGACCTTCAGAGTTAAACTAGAGTAGTTTTATTTCCATTACATTATTTCAATAGTGTTGTTCAATAATATAAGGATTTAAATGGCAAATATTTTTTTAATTGATTACATTGTTACAGACTCACTTATCGCTACAGATGTTTACATTTTATTCTCATTATTTCTGCTAACTCTTTAACACTTCATGTATGGAACTTGTGAATAAATGAGTTGCCAAAAGTATGCTGAGAGATGGAAGTCATCAATAACCTATTCTAATTGTCTCTGTATTGTTAAATGTATAAAAATTCCGTAAACTTTTACCCTATTTCCCTACTGTCTTTAGGCACCCTATTACTGAATCATTAGCCTTATCATCACCATCATCTTTTCACCATCTATTTTTATATACTTGTGTGACTTAGACAGGATTCATTTCATGTGGTCAAATGCTGTTCCTGTCTCAAACATTTAGCTGTTTCCAAGCAAGGTGATACTTACTCTAATTTGGATATGTTTTCATAAGAGATTAATCTTTCTCAAGCCTTGACTGGATATTGTTGTCATGTGAATGTACTACGTAAAATATATATATATATATACATTCAGCTGTATTTCTGAACTGGGAATAGTTGTATGGTTAAAAAGTTTGCTTTGCAGTTTTGTGATTTTAGATTCAGTACTTTAGTCAGTTACCTTCTACCATAACTGTGTGTTGCCCAAAGCCTTGTGATTAAAATTCAATAGACAGAAAGAGTGTGGAATTCTGTAAGATGAACCTGGCCCTTAAAGGTAAAGGTAAAGTTACCTTCTCAAATCATTCCAACTCAGAAGGGCTGGTTTCATGGTATATATATTCCCCACTTGAACGAGATGCTTGTCCATCGCAGGGTTATTCATTTTTGCCAGCTGAGTGGACTGGGGCAACACGAAATGAAGTGTTTTGCTTAAGAACACAATGCGTTGCCCAGGCCAGGAATTGAAACCACAATTTTACAATCATGAGTCCAACATCCTAATTGCTAAGCCACATGACTCCACAACCCAGCCCTTAAGTGTCTTTAGCAGAGTTCACTAAGTTGCAAGAATTTAGGTTAGGTATTCGTTATCATTCAGAAGGTAGCTTGACATCACTGTTCTATTGAGTGAACATAGCCTTTGCTCTGATCCTGCAATTCCTCTCACGTTACCATTAGAGAAAAGTAATGTATAATCACAACTACTTCTGTCAGCCACCTTGAACATACAGTATGTTGATAGGCTAAAAACCAATAAACTAACATGTTCCACGATGGTCTAAACCTATGCCCCTAAGGATAACTTCCTCTCTTCCCCAACTCACAGAAAAGTTCATAGACACTGTCTTTCCTATTTTGATTAAAGCATTAAAAAAATGGGAGAAAGACTATAGTTATGGCTGTAATTGATGTATTAGTGAAAGCCTGGGATCTAATGGTTACGATGTTTGGCTCAAGATGTTACAATTGTGGGTTCAATTCTTGAACTGGGTGACATGTTATATCCTTGAGCAAAGCACTTCATTTCATATTGCTCAAGTCCACTCAGCTGAAAATAAGTAAAGCAACCGCTTGAGTTAACTTTGCAGTATATTAGCATTCTGTCATCCAAGAAGCAGGATGGGTACATTTAAAGATAGGCGTTGCAACCACCTGGTACTCTGTTCCCGCTATGAAAGAGCTATCATGATAGCCAAATTGCCCCATTTACCTTGACTTGATGATGTATAGGAATGAAGATTTATATCAGGGGTCTTGAAAGTGGTCAATATTGACCCCTGGGGGTCGATAGGACTATTCAAGGGGTCGATTAATACCTGAAACTCCACATCTACTTAGTTATTATTTATTTATTTTCTTGTACATGCCTGGAGGTTGATGAGGGGGGTCAAGGATTCCATGAAGGAGTCAATGGTCTAAAAAGTTTGGGGACCCCTGATTTATATAAGAGAGTGCATCAGTTCTCTAAGTTAGTTACTAAGATGTTACTCAATATTAAAAAAATACTAATTTCTTGAATTGAAAGCAGACCAGCCAGCATGGAACACAGATACCAAATGAAGATGATGATGATGTAAAGCTTGCTGTATTGACACCTGTATATTATGGTATTTATTTTATCTACTTCTTGGGTAAAACAAATCTCTGGATAGTTGTTTGCACAGTCTAATGACTGAAACAAGTAAAAGTCAAAACTGTTAACTGCTAAGAACTTCTGCAGCTGTCCCACTGAAAAGAAAGCCGAGTTTCGTGTCCAATGAAGGAAATCAAGAGAGAAGATGGAGATAAGATTAATAAAAGTTTATTAATACATTGACAAGACCAGACCTTATAATATTAATAATATATATGTATGTGCCCATATTGCTAGGTATTCAATCAGTTTAATCTTGGATATTTTTATCTCTCCGAGGTTTATATCCTCACCTGTATTTTGATACACACACAAACGTGTGTTCTTCAGAGCAGTGCCCCAGTATGGCCACAGTCTAATGACTGAAACAAGTAAAAAGGTAATGAAATAAGATAGTTACCAAAACATATAAAGAAAATGCAAAAGCAGGTGGAAAATCCCTCAGGTGTTGTATACTCACTATGTATCCAATGAGACACTACTCCAAAATAGATATTGATATATATATATAATGAAAAGAGTGCACATTATAAATATAACAGTGCTTACACACACACGACAAGGTTTCATAACTGTTTCTGTCTATCAAATTTCATTCACAAAGCATTGATCAACCTAAGTGTGTGACAAGACATTTTCCCAAATACGCAGTGAGAAGAAACCTTAACTATGTGGTTGAGAAGCAGGCATTTTAATAGCAAAACCATTATAGTCTGATATTTCTCTCTGTGGTCTCCTTAATAGCCAATTGTTTGTTGTATGAATGACATTTATTAACCAGCAATTTTCTTAATCAATCAGTGAACAAACTTAAACATTCTCTTTAAAATTATTTCATCGCCACTTTGGCAAATACGATGAAGTCTATACTTCACTGAGGAGGATATAATATAGCCAATACATATCTGGAGTAGCCACCTATACTTGCTGAAATAAACTAATTAATGGGATCTATTTTAAAACGGGGACCACATTTTTCATTAATGTTTTACGTAGTGTTTTTGGTATGGAAAGACTTTCAAACTTCGTATACTTATCTATTTTGTGTTATAGAACAGAAAAATATTTTTGTATTCGAATTTATTTCATGTAAAAAATTGTCTTATTTCGATAATTTCAACCAATCACTGACAAGTATTCAGTTGTTTAGATTTACTCCTTTGGCTGATTAAGCGATGTAAAGCGTATTTAATCTCCATACCTTCGTTTTATTTGCTTTTTCATTTTAAATTTGCTTTAACCCTAACCCTAACGTTAGGGTTAGGGTTAATTGTTTCAGAATCGTTTGTTTATGTAGTCGGCACTTAATGTATATCGGCTGAATGGACGTCAGTGATTGGTTGAAATTACAGAAATACGACAACTTTAACATGGAATAACTTATGGATTTCTTTTTTTTTTAAGAAGACTAAGAGAAAAATATGTTTTATATGACACATTCTACCAGTGTTCCAAGTTTCAAAGTGTTTCGTTAATGAAAAATGTGGCCCCCGTTTTAAAAAAGATCCAATTAATATTATTTTTTCCTCATCAGATAATCATTTCTTGTTAAATTGTTTAAGGTTCCCAACATTAACTATGTTAATGGTAACTTAAATTTTGCTCACGCCATAACAAGCACGTGATATAAACTCTTCCTTCAATCTCTCAAGATATTGGAGCACTTTTGCAATTGATTCCAAAATAATAACTTCGATGATTTGATTCAAATACCTCTCCATTAGTTGTAATAGCTTGATTTCTACTTATTAACTCACAAGAATTAGTTACTTTTTTCAGCTATTATATCTGACAAAAATACTGAACTCAAATCTTTTGTTTTGGTAGTATAACAATCCAAACTTTCTGATTCTCAACAGTAACATCGTTTTATAAAAAGTTTCTTATCCACTCTGCTTAAATTCTTAAGAGTGGTACTCTACTCTTTGCATATATAAACTCTTCTCAAGCCTACTGAAAAGTGTAAACAAAATTTAATTTAACGGGTTAATTCAGTTGATAATTTACGACCAAATCCTTAGAAACAAGGACCATAAACAAACACTGCAGTCATAAACAAAAACAAAAAAAAACGCTGCTCAAAATAGTTGCTCTATTTATTTTTGCATAGTATTTATTTCGGTATATTTTGCATGTATACTATTTATGCAAATAAATAAACTTTAAAAAGACGTTAAAATTCACCAGTGCTCGGCGAAATTTTTGCGCAAAAGGTTTTACGAAATTATAAGAAACTATAATCACATCACCCGATGCACCATATATGGTCATGGAGTGGCGCTAACCATTTTCAAACGGTTTCAGTATAATGTTGTTTCTAAAACGCACAGCTAATATCACAGTCTAAACACACAAAAGAAAGGAGTATTTAATGGTGCTATTAAAAGGTATTTATGTATAAATGGATAGAATGATATCAGAATATTTTATTGTTTGTATTGAAAGTTTATCCATTACCGGTGTTAACTAAAAACATTTTCCTCGTTGAAAATGTTTAACGCAGTTTTCTGTATTTCTCCTATTAAAAAGGAGTCTTTCAAAAAATTTCTTATACTACTTAAACTATCTATGTCAGTGATATCAGAATGTCTATAAACTTCTTGATCGTATTTTTTTCTTTTAATTCTTTTTTCTTCCATCGTTCTCTCGGCAACCACTGTGACGTTTCTGAATTTACTAAGCCCACTCGTTATTTCTCATCAAATTAATTTCAGTGGAGCCAAATTAATAAATTTTCGGCATATTTAAAATAAAAAAAAAAATATCCCTTTTAATTTCTATATAATCTTAAGTCGCATTTGCTTAATTAACGCTTTGGTTGACTGCGCCGTATATTTGTAATTATAAGTTATGTTCAGCTAATAAAAGTCCAATTTCAACTTTTCTGTAGTTTGGTTTACAAAAGTCTACACTGAGTGTTTGATGTACTCTTGGTCAAATTAAACAGAATCCAGAATTTGTTGTTGATAAATAATATAAAATCTAAAACCTCTGTTTGTATTTTCTGTTTTTTTAATTTTCTTTCCTTGATGAACAAAATGATATTTTGTGGGAGGGTAACGTAAACAAATTCTGTACGTTATAGGTAACACGGCATAACTACAGATTTTTGCCCCCCCCCCCTCACCGATTTTGGATGATCATAACTTTCAGAAAAATGAATACTTTTTTAATGAAATTTTCTACGAATATGTGTTTTATCATGTAGATTCCGAATATACAAAAGTTTTTGGGGAACATGTTTTAGGAGAGATGGGGTGGGGATTTCGGAAAATTCACTGCAGTCCAATTCGCCTTAACTTTCAAGAAAATGGATACTTTTTAATGAAATCCTCTACAAATATACCTCGCACTATGTAGATTCTGAGGACATAGGAATTTTTGGGGAAAACAATTGGGGGTTATTTTGAGAACCGTTCCCCACTCGGGGGTGTTTCGGAATAAGTCCATATTTGTTTCATTTTGTCCGTTTTGTGCGATTGTGCATCCGTAGATTTCTACTGAAGCAACAAATGGGCTATAAAAGCAAACAAAGCCCTCCCCAGAAAACTTATGCTAAAAATAAGAGCTAAAGGTCTAGTATACAGAAATATGTTAAGGCGACTTATCTGTTGCATACGATTTTTTTCCACTTCAAGTAAATTCCCTGGTGTAAACATTTCTAATAGAAAGGCAGAAGACACCAGAAGCAAAAATAAGGAATATACACGCACCGTTAAATATAGAAGTGTGACCTATAATTTGTTACATAATGGGTACTACTAAAGCAGCACGGTCCCGTCCGCGCTAGCTAGTCGTGAGTGGTCGATCCTAACCCTAACCCTAAACATGTATTCATTTGCACACGCGGGTTAGGGTTAGGGTTAGGATCGACCACTCACGACTAGCTAGCGCGGACTGCGCGTTCGGGACCGTGCTGCTTTAGTAGTACCTACATAATCTCTATAATAGACATGATATTGAATGGAATAATTCCCATTTCAACTTTTCTAATTACATGTATATATGTGTGTGTGTGTGTGTGTGGTAGAAATCTATGGAAGCTCAAAACGGAGAAAATGAAACATGGACGACTTGTTCCGAAACAACCCAGAGTGGGGAACAGTTCTCAGAAATAACCCCAATTGTCCCCCCCCCCCCCAAAAAAAAGATTCCTATGTCTTCAGAATCTACATAGTCCGAAACATATTTGTAGAGAATTTCATTAAAAAATATCCATTTTCTTTGAAAGTTAAGACGAATTGAAGTGGACTCCGGTGAATTTTCCGCAATTCCCCACCCAACCCCCTCCTAAAACAAAAATAAGGAGTTTGCATCATATTACAAGGTCAGGGTACTTGATCCCACGCAAAAAATCCGAGGGTTTTTTTTTTTCTTTTTCTCAGTGAAAATTGTGCAGGTGAAAGGATCGAATAATAACAAATTTTTCCTCAGCTATGCATTTCTTTCCCTTCCTCGATCATTCGTTTCCTTTTCCTGGAACCTCTCTAGAGGGGGACTGATGTAGTGGATTCAATCATCGATCGCCAAATTTCACTTAACAGTTAAACAACACTTTTCTCATGGTAAAACAGTAGTTTTTCTCTGTGTGACAGCAGTTACATTTACCAGATGCCTTCACTAAGCAGAATAATATCTTTGCCACTTGACCCTTCTAACCTCTTCTATTTCACCAAAAGTTAGAATAGAGATAACAGAGCTCCGACGAAATTCATTGTTCTCAACGATATATCTATCCTAACTAGTTTGTATAATTATAAATACTAGAACACTGTAGGAAAAAGTTAGTTGGCAAAAAGGAGATGACACAGAAGCAACCACAGACAGAATACAATTACTGAGATAATTCAACTGAAAGAAGGCTTACAGTGAGAATGTCAACTATGATAGTGTCTTATCTCAACACCACTGCTGTTTAAATATCAGGCACAATGAAGGTATCATTTTATAGACTTCCTACACTTAACATTCACTCTATCTTCTATAAACAGCAACAGCATACAAGAAAAGATAACTCTATTGTTTTTTATATGATACACACACCTGCCCATCAAGGCATAGCATTATACAAAGTAATGGTAAATAAGTATTTCTTTACAACTTCAATCACTGTTCTTCTTCCATCTTGCACATCTGCAGCAACAACCGTTAAACTGGTGACCTCTGATTCCACCTTAACTATATATATATATATATATATATATATATATATATATATTCTCAAACACAGGATAATGCTAATAATATAGCCTGAACAGGATAAACTACCCCTATTTTTCAGAAATAGGGGTAGTTTGAGAATTTAAAATCACTTCTTTAACTTTCTAAGACATCTCAACACTGTCATTTAAAATAAATTTATTCTCTCATGTAAAGTTTTCCACAAAATAATATTTATTTAAATTATGTTGCAGAACAACTACAATGAGATTCTTCGTTTGAAATATGCCAAGCTCCACTTTCCCTTTGAAGTTCTTCCCATCTTTGGTAAAAATGCATTATTCCAACTCAAGCAGTGATCCACAAAGAATACTTTCTGCTATTTCTAGTGGTCCATTTGAGTGCCATTGGGCTGAGTGTGACAAAAAATTTGTTTTCTTGGATAAACTAGTCCATCATGTCAATGAACAACATGTACGTATGGAACAATCTGATATAGAGTACCAGTGCAAGTGGACAGACTGTCTCCGTCATGGCAAAGGCTTTAATTCCAGGTAAAGTTCTTTCAATATAATACATCAAAGGTTATTTTGTTGTTATTTAGCCCTGATCAGACTTGATCAAGCTGGCCTTTGATCTGTTTAAGGATATCTAGGGCCAAATTGTCTAAAGTCTACTTTCCTTTTTGTTAAAATGATTAAGTGTGATTCAAGAGAGTTTTGATTGCTATTTTTAGCATGTTAATTGACCATGAAGACGTTCATTAACCATTTAGTATTTAAACCGATCGTATCTGGCTCAGATATTCTATCTGTTTTATCTTCAAACTAACCTGGTTTGACATCTCACACCTACCTAACAATGTCATTATAAAACTAAATAACCACATCATCGAAATCTTGAAGTTACATGGTGATGTAAAATTAATTCAAAACAATGTGAATGAATAAGCATTACATTTGATAGGGTAATATAGATGTTAAAGGGTTAACGAGTATGTTTAGCATAAAGAAGATATTAGAGAGTATTGTAGTTCGCTGGAAGCATTGTGTATTGTTTAGGAAATGTAACATGTCTTGAATGGCACAACAATGCCGAGTTCATTCTTATAATTGTTACAAATAATTTAATTATTCATAGTCTAATATAATATTTCTGAATATAAAAATTATTTCTTCAGATATTGCTAGGTTGTAATGGAGTCACTGTTATAGCAATATCTGAAGATGGAATTTTTATATTCTGAAATATTATATTAGACTATGAATAATTAAATTATTTATAAGTTATTATAGTCCACCCTGCATTGTTGTACCATTCAAGACACATTACATTTCATAAAGAAGATAGTTTGTTTCACTTGTAATACTGTCTGATACAATGTAATTTGTAGTAATAAGTAAAAATATATAAGATCATTAGCAGTGTATTACATTTGATATGTGCTGGCTCTATAACTCAAATGCCCTTTACATTTAAACTACAATCTGTTAGTTTGTATGCTGTTCAAGTTTGTTTTGATTGAGCAGAGCTGTAATCAAAAGTTTTCCATTTGTGATAAATCTCTTTATATTCAAACAATGTATCAAAGATTACATTGTCAGCCAATATTGCTTTTAAATTGGTGTCTTTTGACGGAAATTAGGCTGCTATTTTGAGCAAGTGAAGCAACAGCATAGAAATTTCCACAATTACCTTTAGTTTTCATGTTTATACCATGCTGGAATGGCATAAACATCATCATCATACATTCGTTTTCCATGCTGGCATGGTTTGGATGGTTTGACAGGAGCTAATTAGCCAGAGGACTGTACCAGGCCCCAGTTATCTGTTTTGGTATGGTTTCTATGGCTGGATGCCCTTCTTAATGCCAATTACCTTACAGAGTGCACTGGGTGCTTTTTGCCTGATGCCAACACAGGTGCTTCTTTATGTGGCACCAGCACAGGTGTTTTCTTATGTGGCACCATTATGGCCACTTTTTACATGGTGCCATCAAGAGTGCATTTTACACGGCACCAGCACGGGTGCTTTTTACATGGTACCAGCACAGATGCTTGATTCTACTTTGCTTCACATGTCTTCTCAAGCACAGCAAATTCCCAGGAATCTCAGTCCTTTGTCATCTCCTCGGTTAGGTTCAGTATCTGAAGATCGTTTCTCACTACTTTGTCCCACATCTTCCTGGGTCTACCCCTTCCACATGTTCTCTTAACAATGAGAGATCAGCTCTTCTTTATGCAGCTGTCCTCATCCATATGCATCACATAACCAAACCAGCAGTCTTCTCTCTTGCACACTATATCTGATGCCACTTATACCCAGTTTTTCTTTTATATCATTTACATTCTGTCATGCATGCTCACTGACATTACCCATCAAGTGCAGCATACTGGCTTCATTTATTTAAAGCCTTTTCATTTTATCATTTATAGACTTTTAATGATGTAAGAAGTAAAAGATTACACTAAGAAAGTTGTAGATTTTGATAAAGATGTATCTTTTCCTTTTTTCTCAGATACAAGATGTTAATTCATATACGTACTCATACCAATGAAAAACCACACAACTGTTCATTATGTGGAAAGTCTTTCTCTAGATTAGAGAACCTTAAAATCCACAAACGGTCTCATACAGGTTTGTTAATTTCTATCAAGAAATTTTGAAATTTTATATTTTTTATTCATTTTATTAAATATCTCACTTGTGGCACATAGCATTAATTTATGGGCACAGGTATGACTGTGTGGTTTAGAAGCTTGCTTCCCAACCATGTAGTCTTGGGTCAGTCCCACTGCACAGCATCTTGGGCATTGTCTTCTACTTTGGCTTTGGGTCAATCAAATCCTTGTGAATGGATTTGGTAGATGGAAACTGAAAGAAGCCCTTTATGTGTGTATGTGTGGGGGTGGGGGCAGGGGTGGGGTTTTGTATGTACTCTTGTCTAGACATTATGTGATGGTTGTAAAATGAGGTTGTTCATTTCTAGTCTTCCATGGAAAACATGTCTAGTTATGGGAAAATATTACCTTATTTCAGAACCAATAAGGGTATCTGACCATAGAAAATCTTCTTCAACAAATTCCATCCAATTGATGTAAGCATGGGAAAGTGGATGTTAAATGCTGTTGATATCTCCATTATGTGGATGCTGCATGAAGAGAAGTATATCAACGACTCATTTGTCATCATGGGCATTTAATATAGTCTGTTATATTGGAAGTTTCTTTTCACTTTGCATAAACACAATGGCTGTGAGGTTTAGATGCTGAAATATTAACTTCATAGTAATATTCAAACCATAAAAAGTGTGAGGGTGAATCAAAAAGTAATGCAAATAAAATTGCATTACTTTCTGACTCACCATCATGCGTAATTCTATTTTCTTCAGTCTCCTTTAACAATAAAGAAAAAAGAAACAAACACAGCTTCTATTACACAAGTGTGTACTTGATATTTGGAAGAGCATCTAGCTGCAAAAACACTGCTTTAGCAATTTATAGATATTTAAGTTTGCATACAGCATAATAGTTTGTTATTATGGAAAGAGAAATATGAATTAAGCTGTCCGTCATTGTAATTGATCCTGTCATCTGGAAGTGAGTTGCATGTGCATATACAAACTAGTTCAGGGTCAACATACTTTTGTTTATAGACCACATGTTCATAATGGTCATGGCAGTTAATGGTTGTTATTGATTTTTAGTAGTGTAGACCAGTTTCCATCTGTTGTAGTCAGCGTATTTGTATTGTTTTTATGGCATTAGTTCAAGCTGAGTGTCACACAGCGTAATCTTTTGCCAGTCTTTCCAGCTAAAGCTGGGCTGTCATTCACAGTTGTGAGCATTAACTTATCCTTGTATTTCTTCTTTTTCCCTATTGCCAGACATGTCTCCCACCTGTTTCAGCTGTGCTTTGGTTATCACGTCTTCACTACTAATGTTCTTTGCTTGTAGTAAGACATTCACATTTAGTCACTCTGTCCTACTATTTGCTTTGTAGGTAGAAGGTTTAGTGTCATGTCTTGTGTCTCATGTGTATTCTTCACATTACATAGCAACTGGTGAGAGCAAATGTCACCACTACCTTGTATACTGCCAGTTTGATGTTAACAAAGATATCTTTGCTGGAAAAGATAGGCATTTGTAGAAAAGCTTAAGTTGAGTGAATTTTGCATAGTTGTTGATTTCTTTGTCTATTAAGATGTTTTTCATATATCTATACATGCAGTATTACATAGAATCTATATAATATGTCTACAGATTTTAGCCAACAGTGTCTATAAAAGACAAATATGACTATCTTGTCCTTATATAAATATCTTAGAACAGAACTAGCTGCAAGGAAATAATAATAGGTTCACAAGCAGTTTGAACTCTTAAAGAAAGTACTCAGTTGCTGATGAAATTCCAATACAGGACCAAAACTTGTCCGGTCAGTCCTTCAACTTCTGCCTATGAAGATGTCATTTGTAAAGATATAATGTTTTTATCTATCTATTTCTTACAGTGTTTGCTGAAAACTCTACAGATGTATTTGACAGTATATCATCATCATCATCATCATCATCGTTTAACGTCCGCTTTCCATGCTAGCATGGGTTGGACGATTTGACTGAGGACTGGTGAAACCGGATGGCAACACCAGGCTCCAGTCTGATTTGGCAGTATAGTATAGCAAAATTTTTTCCTCACATTTCTTCGAAATGGGCCTGTTTTCCAGAGTTAGCTGGTTCCATGCAGCCTCTACTCAAGACCAGACCATCTGACACACTTGTCCCTCATTATCTCCAGGCCCAGTATCATCTACTTTGCTGAATATTGACCTCTTAAATTATTTACTCATAAACATTGATTTACAGCTGTTCAAATCAAACATCAACTGCATCAATCTCAATTTATTTAGCTTTGTCAAAGGAAGAAGGGTAGAACCTCTATGACTAGTAGGATGAAATGAGAAAGTTATCTTTAAATAAAACCCTGACCCAAATGCCTGCAAATGAACAAACTCTACTGAAAGGACCCAAGGGCGAGGTGATGGTGTTAGACTAACTCTCAAACACAGGAATAATTATTCTGATAGGCTTTTGCATCGCTTCTGAATACCAAATTTTACTCACAATCTTTTGGTTGACCCAAGGACATGTTAGAAACACTTACACAAGGTTTCTGCACTGTGATCTCAAATCTGATTTGAACACAGTCCAAAGAGCTAGAACAAATACTGCAAGGTATTCTGTCTGATGCTTTAAGAATTGTGCTGATTCTAAGCCAGTTATCTTTGATTACATTAAACAATGGTAATTCTAAATACACAAAAAGAGAGAATGCTCACAGCAGGATCACCTTTCATCATCAGCCTGTTTGATCAAGTCTGGCCTAAGGCTATATAATATTACTTTTAATGCTCCCTGCATTAAATAGTTTTAGCTTAAATTATCTTGAATTATTTGTAATTACTCTATAAATGAAATATTTGATTTTCCTTTTATTTTCAGGAGAAAAACCTTATGCTTGTCCTGTTGATGGTTGCCTCAAAGCTTATTCCAATTCAAGTGATCGCTTCAAGCACATACGAACACACAAGGAAGAAAAGCCTTATGTTTGCAAAATACCTGGCTGTAATAAACGATATACAGATCCTAGCTCTCTGCGAAAACATGTACGGACATATGGGCATTATTTTCACAACAATAATCATTTAAAAGAGAAACCTTCACATTGCCCAAGTAAATTACTTACATTTCCCACCTCTTACATACTTGACTCTCATTTGGATCAGTCAGTTTTCTGCATCCAAAATAAATATTTACCTTGTCCAAAGATCCTCTCCAGTCCATTATCTTCTTTTTCAAACAATCATGTGACATTTCAGAACCAAAATAACCTTTGTGACTTAACGTTTCCTCAAGACAAAAAAGAATTAGGTGTTGAAAATTTGATACAAACAAATGTTGAAGACTGTCAAGATTATCCTTTAGACTTATCAGTCATGCATTCTGAAGCTTCATCTGAATAAAAGTAGTCTTTTGTTGTTGTTTTTTAATTGCTATTCAGATTTTATTTATTTTTTAATGCATCACTGGTGATTGAATACTTTATCTTTTTTGCAATATGTGAAGAGTAATTCAAGATTGGGAAGCTCATCTTATCCTAGGCTCTTGACTGGCTGGAAATCCAGGGCATGAGATGTGAAGGAAAACAAATAGTTAAAAGAACCAAAGCAATCTTGTAGACTTGCCTTCACTATAGAAAACTTACCATCTGTTGTTCATGTTTTAATTGAAATAATACGAAGTTTTTCATGTTAAAGTTTTCATATCCAAATTAAAATCTTCCATTGTAACTGTTTGTAAGAGCCTTCTCTTAAATTTTGTACCAATTTAAATAATATACCAATTAAGGAAAAAGTTAATTTTCTTAATCCTTAACTACTATTTAAATAGTCAAGTTAGAATTAACATGTTTAATGCAGGGAGGATTGAAAGGTTAATTAGAATTTATATGATGTGGAAAAATGATACTAATCATCAACTATTATTATTTTATCAGGTCATCCCACACCTTTTTAAAGATTGAATGAAATTTAATAGTATTTTAGAATGTCTAATGGAATTAAAAATTATTTTTATGTATTTGTGTACATTTAAACTAATTAAATATTATTTTAAAGAATAATAGAAATAAAATTTCTTTGATTAAAACCTTTCTAACATGGAAGTATCCAAAGAGCATTTAAGGCATAATGCTTTATGAGTACAAAAAAGGAAACTCTGCAGCCAAAGCAACTCGAAACATACACTCAGTTTATGAGAAAGAATGCTGGAATGAAAGAAGTTGCAGAAGATGGTTTGCAAAATTCAGAAGTGGAGATTCCAGCCTTGAAAATGAAGATCGAACAGGACGTCCAGTTGAGTTTGATGAGAAGCTCCTTGAGGCATTACTTGAAGAAAATCCTGCATTATCAGTTGAAGAATTGACAATAAAGCTTAGTTCAAACCATACAAACTGTTCATCATCATCTTCAACAACTTGGAAAGGTTCCTAAACTTGGAAAATTGGTGCCTCATGAATTGTCTGAAAGAAACCGCAAATCCCGAGTTGACATCTGCTCTTCTCTCCATTCTCGCAAACTCATTTCACCCTTTTTGGATAGACTTGTGACTGGTGATGAAAAATGGATCTTCTATTGAAATGTTAAACGCCATAAACAGTGGCTTGGTAAAAGGGTAAAAGCTCAAACACAACTGAAAAGGGAACTTCATGGGAAAAAGGTTCTTCTCTCTATCTGGTTGGATTGCAAAGGAGTAATTCACTTTAAAGTGTTACCACCTAATGCAACAATCACTACTCAAGTCTACTGTCAGCAATCAAACCGTTTGAACCAAGTTTTGAAGAAAAAAAAGACCCGCTTTAGTGAATCGAAAAGGAGTGATGTTTCATCAGGACAATGTGTGACCCCACACTGCAAAGATCACATCACAGAAGATTGAAGAGCTTGGTTGGGAAAAAATTCCTCATCCATCTTATTCTCCCAACCTTGCTCCTTCAGACTACCATTTGTTTCGTAGTTTACAGAATCATTTGGGGGACATAACTTTCGCAAGCCAGGAAGAGGTCGAAACTGACATTTCAGAGATCTTTGCTTTGAAACCAAAAGAGTTTTACATTGCTGGGATTAAAAAGCTTGTAAATAGACGGAAGGAAGTCATAGATAATCAGGGAAAGTACATGGATGATCAAATTTCAATTAAATATAACATTTGATCACTTGTTTTCTTTATTCAAAATTCGGACAGAACTTATGGGATGACCTGATAACTTTTAACAGGCAGATATGAGATAACTTTGAATATATCTGAAGCTAGACTTTACCAGATTTACTGAAGTAATGATATAAGAAAGAATCACTTAGTAAATATACAAATGTACACCAATTGGTATAGAAAAGCAGAAATTAAATAGCTTAGCTTTAGCAAGAAGAGTAATTGAAACCACTATGGATATTTAGTTTTTATATCTAATGTAGAGTTTCTGTACATTGTTTATCTCTAAACCAACCTGATTTAGCAAATCTGTAGCCAAAGGTGTCTCAACTGTAAATATCTAAAGACTTGGAACTACCCTATCTGATGTGCTCTTTCTCTTTTTAAGCATTTGTGTGTTTGTGTGTGCATATATCCCGTCAAACTGAGCAAAGAAGGCTTAGTATTTTGAAATCTTTTTCAACCTCTCTAGTGGTGGGTCTATGAAAAATGCATTAAGTACACTGTAAAGTGGTTGGTGGAAGGGATGGAATTCATTTATAGAAACCAGGTCAAATAACTTGTATGAGTATCAGTCTGTGGAATCAAGAGGTGGTGGTTAAGAAGCTTGCTTCAGGTTCAGTTCTACTCCACAGCACCTTGGGTAAATGTTTTCCTCTATAATCTTGGGTCAACCAAAGCCATGTGAGTGGATATGGCATTTTGGGCAAGGGTCTTCTTCCTTGGGCTTGAGTCAACCCAAGCCTTGTGAATGAAATTGAATAAACTGGAATTGTGAGGAAGCCTGTTATGTTGACTATACTTGTAATTCAAAAGTTCAGCTTTGTCACACTTTCACACTGATTCTGCCTGAGGATTACATTAACACTATATGCGTCTGTGGAATACTCAGCCACTTATATGCTAATTCATTGAGCAAGTAGTAAAGCTGATAGATCAAGTGAATATGCATTGTTGAAACTATAAGAGATCCATTTACTATTTACTTTAACTGAAATTCACCATGAATGGAGAACCTAACCCACACTCTGCCCCATATAATAAACCACTGCATATCTCCATCTAGGTGGAGATATGACATATCTGGAACTCCAGGTTTGAGGATTGTACCTAGTTATTCAACTGCTTATGTCCCATAGATTTTACTTGATCCTGACTCACTGGAATGAGTGACTACTTTTGATTGCTGAATTTTATGGTATTTTTCTAAAGGAACATTATGTTACTGTTTAAGAAGAAAGATTTGCTTTCATTCAAATAGTGAAGTAAACTTATGTAGCTGGTAACAACAACAAAAAAAAATTTGGTGACAAAACATCTAGAGTTACATAGCAATGACTAATTGTTATGAATCAGTTTAAAATTGGTTGGTATTTATTTCATTCTGAGTAAAATATGATATTATAATCATAGCACAAGGCCAGCAATTTTTTGAGGCAAGTGGGAGGTTAATTATATTGACCTGAGTATTTGACTGGTATTTTATTTTACTGACCCTGAAAGGATAAAAGGCAAAGTCAACTTCAGTGGCACTTGAACACGGAACTCATCAAACAGCTGAAAGAAATGTTGCTAAGCATTTTGTTTCATGCAATAATGATTCTGCAGTTCTCTGCTTTTGAAAAAATTTAGTATTATATCAAACTTTATTTTGTGCTGGTACTAGTAAAACAATTAAACCAAGAATCCATTTGATTTAACTCGAGTTTTTATTTGCTATATATATATACAAAATCTTTTTACATAGTTTTTAAAAATAATTTTATATTACAAAATATACAAAATATACAATACTGTGTGGATATAAATTAAGTTGATATTTTCATCTCTTCTAAGATACTAATATTATAATGGTGGCTGGAAAGAAAAAAGAAAAAAAGGCATGGTTAGTACAATAAAGGCAAGATATTGTTCAATTCAATAGACATTGGAGAAATTCAAGTAATTTAAGTAATAATTATACATTGTCACTATCATTAACATAATAATAATTTAAGGAAAGACATCTAGCAATAAATTTCCTGCTGCAATAATTCATTTAAAAATATGAATTTGAAAACCTATCCAACCCCTATTACCATACAAAGACATAATTTTAAAAAGCACTATGCTGGTTTAATATATTTTTAAACAATATAATAAATTTTTCTATATTTGACTCATTTTTAACAATATCTCTTTGCAATATTCACTTAATTTATATAATTTTGAATTAAGACTTTTACTTGCACTAGAAATAAGTATATCTTTTATACAAAAGACGAAATCCAGAAACTGTTGGTTTTCATGATTTAAAATGCTATTAAACTGTTATAAGGTTGACACCATTTAATGGTGATATGTACAAAATATATTATTGTACTATGTATATTATTTACAGATTGTGATGCTTCTACACTATTGTGATTGTATAACACAAAAGAAAAGCTAAAACGAAGCAGTTACATCTGTTTGATTTTAAATTAATCAATTCAGATTAAGACTGAAGCTGCTATTTGTGTGAGTGTATGTATTAAATGTGCAATGAGCAAGTATATTAGTCATAGATCCAGGTGATAATGTGAGATATGCCTTGAGCAAGTGCATTGGTGACCAGATATATATCATTATTATCACCAGTGGTTCATATTGTCTTTGGTTTTATATTGTGTCTGTGACTGGAACACTTAACTCTCATAGCCCAGTCCATCTAGCTGTAAAAAGACACTAGAATATAAATACTTTTCCACTCCAATTAGTTATTTGTTAGTGCATAGTAGCAAGTTCGATTTGTCTTATGGACAAGCATGTCCAAGGAAATATTTGTCTCTCATTCATTTAAAACTACAAAAACTGGAGAAGATAAACACCAGGCCATATGAATCATTGATTTGAAAAGGATAGCTTATCTGGTCGGGGAGGTATTTTAAGACCTATTAGAGTTGAATTTGATTATTAAAGAAATTTAATACTTACAATTTGATTATTGAAGCAATCATATTTTGTACAGGTTATTATCTTCTTATGGCAAAAACACACATTGCATGAATCGTTCGCTCTGAAGTATTCACCTTGCTTGTGATATTTTCCGTAATAGTTACAAGAATTTTCTAGAGAGCAGTCCTTTTTAGAGCAGACTGGTTTACCATCAAAACAGTGGCATGTATTGCAATCAATGTTGAAATTTTCTCCATGATTATAAGCTTTGTTGCCATAGAAACATTGTTTTTTCTTACAATCACTCTTGTTACAGTAGAAGAAACCTTTTGCTGTACATGTACAGGTCCTGCACTGAATTCTAACCTTCTTTCCTATTCTGTAGTTTACACCATTGTGTTTACATCGTCTTAGACATGATGTCTGTGAGCATAAAATGCTTTTATCTGGCTGACATTTACATACATTGCAATTATCCATAAAAACTTCACCTACGTTATATACTGTGCCATTATATCTACATCTACAGTCACGTGTTATTTTGCATGAAATTTTAGCATCAACTCCACATTGGCATGTATAACAGCCATCATCAAAGGTTTCATTGATTTCATATTTCTTCCATTTATATTCACATTTACATGGTTTTTTGACACATTCTACAATTCCATTTTCTTTGCATTTACATTCATTGCACCCATCAGGGAATAATCGACCAATGCGATAGCTTTTTCCCTTATAATTACAAGAACAGTTTTTAGTCTCGGTACATGCAAATTTGCCTGTATTTAGACATTTGCATATCTTGCAACCATCTTTGAATGTTTCTCCAACATGATACTTAATTCCCTTATTAATGCAGGTAGATGTATTTTTAGTACATTCAACCATACCAGTTTCTTTGCAGATGCATACATTGCAGTTGTCAGTAAATGTATCATTGATGGCATAGACCATTCCATTATATCTGCACTCGCATAAATCTCTAGTACACATTACATAACCATTAACGTCACAAATACAATCGTTACAATCATCTTTAAATGTGTCTCCAATTTTATACGTGACATTTCTGTATTGACAATGGCAAGACCTTTTACTGCATTGGACCATGCCATTCATTTCACATCGGCAAACATTACAACCGTCCCTAAATATTTCTCTATATTGATAAATTTCGTCCTTATATTTACATATACAAGGAGTACTGTTGCAGTGAATCTTGCCACCTGCTTTGCAGATGCAAGTGTTACAATTATCTTTAAAGCTTTCTCCAGTTTGGTATGTTACTCCATTAAGCTTGCATACACATGTGCTATTAGAACAGTTTACAGCACCATCAGCTTTACAGACGCATGTATTGCAGTTATCTGTAAAATTTTGGCCAGCTGAATACATTTTTGTTTTATAAATGCAGACACATGATCTGTTGCTGCAACTCACAGTTCCATCCGTTTTGCATTGACAAGTCTTACAATTGTCCATAAAGGACTCACCTGCTGAATAAATAGTGCCTCTATAATTACAGGTGGTGTTTTTATTTGCACAGTAGAAGCTAGCATTATCTTGACAAGTGCAAACAATAAGCTTTGTTTGAAATGATTCGCCAACTTTATAATTGATATTGTTATGAGTGCACTTACATATTTTAGTCGTACATTCAATATTACCTGTACTAAGACATGTACATGAGTTACAACCGTTTTTAAATACCTCATTGACTTTATAAAATTTGCCTTGATGTGTGCAAGTGTTGTGGCATTTGTATACACAGCTCACATTGCCATCTGCATTACAAACACAAGCATTACAAAGAGAGTGAAATGTCTCCAGAGGCCTATACTTCTTTCCATTGTATATGCAATATTGTGGTTGGCTTTTGCAGTCTAGTTCAGTACAATTCACACTACCTAATTGATTGCAGACACATGTATTGCAGTCCTTCTTAAAAATTTCTCCCTTCTTATATGTCTTTCCATTGAAAGTGCATTGATTGCTCAGCTGGTTACAATTTACATCAACACATTTAACACTGCCATCACGTTTACATACACATTCTTTACAACCCATTTTGAAACTTTGTCCTTCATTGTATATAAGGCCATTGAAGTTACAAGTTGATTTCTTCTTAGAACAATGTCTCACTGTGCAGATTGCATAACCTGTTGGATCACAGTAGCAGAGATTGCAACCATCAGAACTATTGAAAAACTTTCCGCCAGTATGCACGTTGTTTTCATATTCACATGATTCTGGAAAGAATTAAAATTATTCGAAAAGTTTAGTCAAAATAAAAGTACCAATAATACTTAAAAGTAAAGAGTGCATTTTTATATCTAATTCAATTCACACTTTTTGTGTATCAAAATCGATATTAAAACTAAAGCTGCATATAGTACATGAGAATAAATTGTAAATCTTTTCCCTACTCACTTTATTTAAGAAAAAACAAAACGATGTAATCAAGTTTTCTTATTTAAAAGCAAGAAAATTGCCACAAAGCTGCATGTAAAACTTTTTCTCTATGCTAGCGGATACAGAAACATGGTGTTGTCAGCATAATTAAAACAGCAAGATAAGTCAAGATGTGACATGTGCATTACATTTTTATTCTCTTCCGACTTGTCCATACCTCTCTTTCCAAACTTCATGGCAACCTCAATAGTGCAGGTTGCTCAGAAAAAAAAGAAATCATCCAGTACATGCTGTAAAGTGGTTGGCATTAGGAAGGGCATCCAGCCATAAAAACTATGCCATAGCAGATGATGAAGCTTGATGCAGTCCTTGGATACATCAGTCCCTGTCAAACCATCTAACCCATGTCAGCATGGAACATGGATGTTAAATGATGATGATGATGACTATTATTATCATCATCATTTTATAAGTAGGGACAATCTAAGAGCATAAAGTGCTCAGCAGATGATGACAATGCTGCTGCTGATGATGATGATGATGATGATGCACTGGTCATGACAGAAGCCTGAATGAATTCTTTCACTATAATTCCAAAATATATGCAACAGGAATGAGTCCTTCCTCACACCCTATGAAGCAAATTAAAAAAAAAAATTTAAGTGAAACAACACGGTTACTTACTTGCAATTGAAACGAATTTCGTTTTCCCGGAACAGGCATCATTAGTGCATAAGTATTTATTATTTCCTTGGCAATCACATTCAGTGCACTTATCATCAAGTAATATTGTTGTACCTCTATTCACTTTAATTCCATTGTATGTACAAAAGTAAGGATCTATGTGATATAAGAAAGACAAAGATTGTAAAGTTGAAAACATTCTGATAGATTTTAGAGTTAACATTAATCTTGCTATGAATCTAGTTATATAATAAAGCTTTCAAGTACACTAGAAGTTCAAAACTACTGAATTGCCACACACCTGTGTACCAGTAATGAATAACTTCCTAGATTCTAAGCTAGGATTCAAAACCAAATCTACAATTTTCCACTGGTTTCTTTCCTATTGCTCTCAGCTTTTGCACTTAGAAATTTATGACAGCCAACTGTCACACTTGGTCAAGTTCCATTGTTTAAGTGAACATTCTTGGGTTAAATACTGTTCGTGAGATAGACCTACTACTTTCCATTGCTCTCCAACCTACATCCAGCTTTGCAACATGTACATATACAGTACCCTAATTCGGTTCTACCTCTTTCCACTTGGCCTCTGACCAAAGAAGCCTTTCATATATGGCCTGTCATTGTGCGACTACACAACTTTCATCCTCTCTACTTGGCTCAATTCTTTTACTTTTTCTCTCTCACTTCTTCCATCCACCTGCTAATCCTTTAATAACAAAACCAGTTCTTACTTGAAACACAAAACTTTTTGGTGACAAAGAGGCAACAGGTTTCATCTGAAAATAAATTGCAACAGAAATCAAAAATCAATGTTGTCATAAATGTGCATCTGTGAAAGTGAAAATCCATTTAGAAACCCAAATAGAACTTGCTAGAACTTTATAAAGACTCTATCAACACTAGAATATATCACAGCATAAGAGGCAAAATTAGTTCTATGAAATATTTCTTTTCAATTTACAAATTTGCAACTGTCTGCTGTATCCAACTGCATTCATTAAAGATTTCCAATAGTACAAGGTTTCTTTGTCATAGTCTATACATACTTACCAAAATTTAAAAATTTCTGTTGTGATAAATGTTGAATATAATCAAAACCACTACCAGCTCTAATGTATATAACAGTTTCTCTCGTCATTACAATAATTGCCATCAGAATCTATTTACTTATGATCACAATAAACTCTTGCGTCCTTATTATAACACCATCATGAATATATGGTATATTTTATTGATAATTCAATACAAAAACCAATTTGATCATTTGCAAGGATAGAAATAAGATTGAACTCAATATTGGTATTTTATTGAATGCTTTCCCTTTTCTGCTATCAGGACTGCTTTCCAATCAGGACTGAAATCCTTGAGAAGAATGACCTTCAAATTGATAAACATTCAAAAATGAATGAATAAAAGCTGACTTATGACTAATAACAATTTAGTGATGCATTTTGTACTTTACTGTCAACTTGCATCAAGTATGAATGCATCACATATCCTGTTGATTAATGAGATTCATATTACATTGTTTTATCATTATGTCTTTTACATGAGCGTTGCTGCTCCTCAGATTATTTTAACATGTATGAAGAAAGGGGGATATATTTCTTTTGATTACAAAATACAAAATCATATTTTTTTTTTAAATGCTTGTACTTTTATTGTTATTTTGTTGTTTTACTTCTCAGAGCACTGGGTCTTGTTTGCTCTGGTTGATTTTGTGAGAGCAGACAGCAGCCTGTTGTCAGAGGTCTCACAAGGTTTCTTTCCACACATGATAAGCTTTGATAATATTATTGTTGCTGCTGTTGTTGTTATCATTATTATTATTAGTACTTTGAGTTTAATATACAAAATATATTTGAAATATGTAACAGTACCTATGCGGCATTCCCTGGTTTCATTGCATGCTTTGGTTGCATTCATTGGTCGTACATTTGGGCATGTTGCATTTAACATCTCTGAAAAGAAAAGAGAGAAAAAAAAGATATTCATAAACTTATACAAAATCTCTAGTTGTGAGGAGAGAAAAATACTGGTTCATGATATATTTGATTGTGTTCATTCACCATTTATACATAAACCATCATCATAATCAAACAAATAAGGATGTCAGTATAAATATGGGTGGATGTGAGAGCTAGGCTTGTACAGCTGACATGGAACAAAGAATCCACGGATGTGAGCACAACTGCTCCAGCAGGTTGCTACACATCCTGTACACAGAACACAGAATAAACAGCTTTGTCAAGCAGCAAGTCAACAAATATCCTGGCAGACAGGAATCACTCCTTGCACATGTAAAAAAACGAAAGCTTGTCTGGTACAGTCACATATCCTTTCACAACTCCTTGTCTAAAACCATCCTTCAGGGCACAGTTAAGGGAGGGTGAAAGAGAGACAGACTGGGAAAATCCTGGCCTGACAACATTAAGGAATGGTTAAGTCACAACACCATAGCCTGCTATACATAACAGAGAACAGAGACCAGTGGCAATAGCTGACTGCAATGATGATGTATAGAAATTTGCAAAATCTGGGGGAAACTGGTGATGATCTACATTAGCAATTATTAATCAATAATAAGTTTATTTGCTGTAAATAGTAGTGTAGTATCTAGGGCTTCAGACATTGCCCTTTATCTGAAAATAAAAACAAAGAAAAAAGTGTGGTTTAGCATGGGTTAAAGGCAAGTAACACAAATAAATCATCAACCACGTCACCATTGGTAGTGGTGGTGGTGGTGGCATTGTTTTCATCATCATCAACATCGTCGTCGTCATCACTTTTATCATCTACTTTTCCATGTTGGCATATATTTTGCTGAAAAGCAAGTTGCTAGGCTATCAGACAACAATTTGACCAACAGAGGAGTATTCATATCACATCAACATCGACTAGTCACTGACTTAATTCAGAGCTGTAACTAAGTATTAATGTTCTATAAAATTTATTAATAAATTGACAAATGTCTTATTAAATTTATAGTGTTAAATTTATAATGAGAATTTAAGTGTATTTTACCCTAATCATATTCAATTCACTGGTATTTTTGAAAATCCATAGTTGTGAAAATATATAATACTAGCCTTGAAGCCGCCCTTCGGGTGGCATTCTGATTGGTTCCTGTGGAGGGACCCTTTGAGGGTGCAGGAGTGACTGTGTGATAAGAAGTTTGATTCCCAACCACATGGTTCCGGATTCAGTCCCACTGCATGGCACCTTGGGCAAGTGTCTTCTGCTATAACTTCAGGCCGACCAAAGCCTTCTGAGCAGATTTGGTAGACAGAAACTGGGAGAAGCCAATCGTATGTGCATGTGTGTGTGTGTGTGTGTATTTGTGTGACTGTGTTTGTCCCCCCACCATCACTTGACAACTGATGTTGGTGTGTTTACATCCCTGTAACTTAGCGGTTCAGCAAAAAGAAACTGATAGAATAAGTACTAGGCTTACAAAGGGTCGATTTGTTCAACTAAAGCCAGTGCTCCAGCATGACCACAGTCAAATGACTGAAACAAGTAAAAGAATAAAAGAATATATATATTTTCGTTTCCCTCATACATTTTGAAGACCCTCAACACAAGACCAGGCATCTTCAACTATGAGATGCTGAGGATGATTGCTTGAGTTGTCAGTACCATCGGCTGGTCATGCATTCAAAACAAAAGTAAAAATTTTGGCAAAAAACATGCATGTAATAATTTAATATGTCAACTTACCCATTTCATTGTATGGTCTTGTAGTGTGGTCAAACTTTATTTTCTCAGTAAATTTACTAGCTATCACAAGAGGTATAGGAGTTGGGATTTCACTTTTAGGAATTACAAAACCTGAAATAAAAGAAACATTAACTTGTAATACGTCATCGTCGTCATCGTCATCATCATCATCTTCATCATCGTCGTCATCATCACCATCATCATCATTACTTTAATATTCATTTTCCCATGGCTGCATGGATCAGACCATACATCTCATGTATTTTACTACTCAGGAAAGTTGCATTAAAAGCTAATAAAGTTTAACAATGTTGTTCTTAAAGCTATGTGTATGGTAACTGATTTTTAATCATTAGTTTTCTTATTTCCACACTTGAAAAAAAAAAGAAAAAAAGAAACCCTAAAAAAGTGTGAGCAGAGTTTAGGCTACTTGAAATATGTTTGTGATATATTTCAACTGCTAAAAGGCAAATACATTGCAGTTACTATGGAGAATAAATCACTCTTTTGGTTGAAATGCGAAAACAAAGCCAAATGGTAAGCTTATCAGATTAATTAAGTTATTTTAATTATTATAATGGTGAATACAAGATCAAAGTATGGGAAGCTTATCAGATCATTTAAATTATTTCAATTATTATAATGGTGAATATATATATATATATATATATATATATATATACATGAATATGTATATACATATATATATATATATGAATATGTGTATGAATATACGTGTTTGTGTTATATACCATATTTATCTGTGTGTGTGTGTGTGTGTGTGTGTGTGTGTGTGTATGTGTGTGTGTGTGTCTGTGTGTGTGAGTGTGTGTGTCTATGTGCATGTATGTGTGTGTGTGTGTGTGTGTGTGTGTGTGTGTGTGTGTGTGTGTGTGTGTGCATATATTTTATATAGATAGATAGATACATACATACATGGTGCTTGTCTACTCCTTATGCAGAGTTTGACCACCTCCTGTACCTACACCTTAGCACCATCATGGCATCTGATGTGGCTTTTTAAACTAGACAATGTTCTAAAAAGACACCCACACAGATTGCACATCCAATTTGGACCACCAAGAGCTGCAGATAAGTTCTGATCTTTATGGATTTTAAAATGTCTTTTGAGGCCTCCGTTGGATTTGCAAACCATCTGGCATTCACTGCATTCAAAGGTGTGCACAGACATCTAGGCAGAATAGTTGGTGGAGGTTCATTTTCCATGGGTCTGCAGATGAGATTTCAGCCCAGCAAAAGACAGGCATGGTCTGTCACAGACTGTGCACATAAAATGGTCATACATACATACATAAATAGATAGTTAGATACTGTTATCTCCTTCGTGTAGCCACAACTAAGATGCATCTCATAATACTGAAACAGGAATCTCTGGCCAACAATAGTTTCATGTTGAATGTGTGTACCAATAACATCAATACACTGAATGTTATCCTTTCTCCATTAAACTATAGAGGCCTCCAAAATATAACATCTAATATGGCTTATTATATATATATATATATATATATATATATATATATATATAGAATAGTAGTAGTAGTAGGCATCCGTCGGTCATGAGAGGCCATGGATCTGCACCCAAAGAAATTGCATATATAAATATATATATGTATATAATAGGCCATATTATATGCGCGTGTGTATGTGTGTGTGTGTGTTGAATGCCATGGAGGTGATGACAAGTGATTGAGACTTTGGGGATTTGCTGTGCTCGAGAAGATACATCAAGCCAAGTTAAATCATAGTCATGGCTAGTGCCAGTAACATGTAAAAGACACCCACTACACTCTTGGAGTGGTTGGTGTTAGGAAGGACATAAAGCCATAGAAACCAAACCAAATCAGACTGGAGCCTGGTACAGCTTTCCAGCTTACCAATCCCAGTCAAACCATCTAACCCATGCCAGCATGGAAAATGGATGGTAAATGATGATGATGATGTATGTGTATATGTATATATGTATGAATGTGTGTGTGTAATATTATATGATATCATATATAATACATATATTTTGCATGATATTATGATAGATATTATTTAAGTTTTATAGATAGTATTATGTAGGTTCTAGTTGACAATTGGTAGAAGAGACAACAAGTTAGAAGTTCAAGTTAGTGTTATGACTAGGGTGCCATATATTTGGTTTTGCACAAAGTATTCTTCTAAAAAAATGTTTAAGAAAACATAAGAAAATTATAAGTTTGTTTTAAAATTTGAGTTAACATATTATTAATATAATTATAATTATTATTATTGTAAATCTAAAATGTTTCATTTATTGTGTCTTTTCTAATGAGCAAATTTCGCTAATACATAATTAATGAAACAATAGCATCTACCTAAGATATTGTTTAATTTTGCCTATAGACACCATAAAATCAATATTATTTTTAGCTGACCATATCATTTTTTTGGCCTCTTATTATTTTTCCACATGTTAAATTGAAAATGTTAGGTAAGAATGAAATAATTCTATATCAGTTAAAAAATACCATCTAGTTATGTCAAGAGAAAAAGTAGCATCCATAAGGCATACCTGAAATAGTGTTGATCTGTGTGAGAGCAAAAGCCAGAACGAAAATATAAGCATTCATGATGATTTCTTTGATGTAATATCCTCTTGTATATTGCAGTGATTGAAAACTGGCACAGCAGTTGAATACTGGCACATCAGTTATATTAATGAAAAGATCACGACTAGAACAGTATATATATAACAGAGGTAATTTGAATAATTAATTATTATGCAATATTTTGCAAAACTTTTTATAGAAGGTCCAACCTCTTTTGGATTTTTTTCACAAATATTTCTTTGTTTTCAGAATATAATATCAGAAAACATGAGGAAATAAACAAAACTTTCTATGAAATGAAAGTATCATTGTTCTTCATTCTCACGCATTAAAAACTTGTTATACAAGAATGATACATCCGTAATATCTGGATTTAATACAGACTTCCTAAACATTCAGTGTTCAGTTGTTCATTATAAAGTTTTATTCTTACAAACAGACATTATTTTTCTCTTAAAGTTTCTTTTCCTGGGAAAAAAAATCACAAACATGTGAAAGAAGGACATGTTATTTTATAAAGGCCAATGCCTCGTGACTTAAAAATCACACATTTGTAAATCGTAAAAATGAGTACATATGCAAAAAAGAAAAAAAAAAAAAGATTGCTTCAGCATGACCTTGAAGCCATGATTCAAGTAGTCTAAATAACTAACGACAATGAAAAACATTTTGAAATAATAGTAGTGTCTTCCTAGGTACCCTTCCTTTCTTCAAATATATTTTCAACAAAAATATTTTTAATGCTTGCATAAGAAAAGACAAATATATTCAGAAAAAGTTGTTATAGCAAACCATTCATGAAGTTGGGGCTATAATGACTTTTAATTAACTAAGATAAATATATAAAGGGTGGAGGTGGGTGAAGGTTCTGGAAGTAAATACAATGTGATAAAGCTGAGACTTATGCGCCATCATTTCAATCATTGTATTGATTCCCGTGAATCAGTTAAACCAATTCCAAAAATCTGAAAAAGCTAATATTTAGAGAATTAATAATTTCTCTGTGGAATTATTTTGTATTTTACTGCTCTCACATGCTCACTGATAATTTGTGAGTGGAATTTGGTTGACAGAACTAGGCAAAAGCTTATACGTACATACATACATGCATGCATGCATGCATACATACATACATACATACATAATACATACATACATACATACATACATACATACATGTGTACATACATGCGTGCATGTATACATACACACACACACACATATACACACACACATGTATGTATGTTTCATTTCAAGATTTCTTACCAATAGAGAAAGAGCCGGTTTCTATTTATATATACATATATATATATATATATATATATTCTTTCCAGTTAGGGCCAGTTATGCAACACTGGCATCGGCCATGACTATGATCTCACTTGGCTTGACAGGTCTTCTGATCCCTTATCTGATGGTCAATGTGGAAACTGGGATAGATGAGTGGTTGGTGAGAGCTGTACAAGCCATGTACAGGCATGCTGTCATTTAGCAGATGGTTGGCAACGAGTATACCGAAGAATCCAGGGTACAAGTAGGGGTTCACCAAGGATCAGTCCTCAGCCCCTCTTCACAATCAATTTCCTATCGTCTACGTACGTTTCAATTTCTTACCTTCATTCATATTTTGCAATTAAGATTGCATTATGTATTTAAAAGGTAAAAATCTCTTCAGGGCAAAAAATTGACAAATATTTGTTCACATCCTAATGGATGGAGAACTGCTTAGGATCTGAACGAATATTTGACGATTTTTTGCTCTGAAGAGATTTTTGCCTTTTAAATGCATAATGCAATCTTAATTGCAAAATATGAATAAAGGTATGAAATTGAAATGTACGTAGACAATATGAAATTGATTATTATATAAATTGACTTTTTCTGTGTTCAAACTCTCCATTTTCCTTATTTATATTATTAAAATTATGTTCTATTATATCGAATGGATGAAAACATCTATAACGACAACTGGAACTTCATAAGTATTAACACTAGTACTAACACAAATTAATGAAATCCAAAGTATATTTATCAATATGGAGCTAAACCAGTGTACGCTTGGATAAAATACATCCCTGTTGTTGTAACGTAATTTGTTACGTACAATAAATAAGATAACCAGACAACGGAATAAACAATGTAACAAACTAACAAATTACTTTACAAACCAACAATCAATATTCCTTGTAAATTAACCAACTGACAAATCTTTCAGCCTACTCATTTGACCCCAGGTGGTAGGGCGGGATAGATATTATGTACTTTATGGCATGTATTTTGCAGAAATTTCTTAATTCATATCCCGTAAATTGTGTTCCATTATCTAAAACTAACGTGTCTGGAACACAGTAACGAGCAAATAACTCGAGTAGGAACTTTATTGTTGTCTTTGCTGCGGTTTTATTACATCCGCATACCTCTGGCCACTTTGTATAGCTATCCGCAACGATTAGATAGTATGCACCGTTCACTGGTCCAGCGTAGTCCATATGTATCCTGGACCATGGGCTCTCAGTCTCCGACCACGATTGGTATTTTACTGGTGGTGATTTGGTTGCCAACGCGCAACCTCTACATGCTTTCACCAATTTCTCGATATACCTGTCCATAGTCGGTCAATATACAAAGCTCCTCATTAAAGCTTTCATTCTGGACATTCCCGAGTGCCCACAGTGGAATTGTTACAATACACGTTTCTGTAGTGCACTTGGTACTACTACTCTCTGCGAGTACATTAAGACATCGTTGCATAATAAGAAATTATTTGAATCTGTATTTTTATTATGCTTATTTTTCAATGTTTCTTTCATTCTTGTAATGTAACTATCCTCTACAGATTTCATTTTTATATCATGCGCTGTGACCGGCAGTTCCTGGATTATATTACACACAATACTTCTTTCTTCATTTTCTGACTGCAATGACACTATCACAGTCTCTTTTAGCGGTTCCACGCTCTTGGGAATTAGCCTCGATAAGCAGTCTGCATGACCAATTTTCTTCGACGGAATATACTGCATCTTAAAATTATAGTTCATCAATATTGTACCCCAACGTTGTAGTCGGTTCGCTGTATGGGTAGGCAGTTCCTTCTTTTATCCAAAAATTGATAGTAATGGTTGATTGTCGGTTTGTAACAAAAATCTACCATGTAAGAATTTGTGAAATTTTTTTTATCGCAAAAATAATCGATAGAACCTCCTTCACTATCTGACTATACTTTTTCTCTGCTGCTATCAGTGAATGCGAAGTATGAACTACTGGCTTCATATTTCCATATTTAGGATTGTGTAGCAAGACTGCTCCTATTCCATACTCCAAAGCATCAGACGCTACAACAATATCCATTCTAGGATCGAAATGCGTTAGTGACATGTCAGAAATTAGTATTTTCTTTATGTCTTCTAATGTGTTTTGGCACTTTATTGACCAATTCTATTTTAGTCCATTTTTTTAGTAAATCGTTTAATGGTGCTTTCAATTTATGTATATTTGGAATGTTCTGTTGATAGTAATTTACTAGGGCAAAGAAAGCTTGTAATGTCGGTATATTCATTGGAGGAATATACCCTTGATTGCATCTGCCCTCGACGGGTCAGGACGTCTTCCATTCTTATCTATGATTTGACCTGGGTATTTGATTTTTGGCAAAAAAAAAATTCACACTTCTCTTCACTGAGTGTGAAACCATAATCCTTAATCTTTTCAAAGACACACTTCACTTGTTCGATATGTTCATTCCGTGATTCGCTTTTGATTAACACGTCATCACCTGTTGAAATATTGCAGGTGCTACCTTCAGTCCAAAAGATAGTCTATTGTATTTGTATAGATCTCTGTGCGTGTTGACCGTTAATATCCTTGAATATTTTTTTACCTATTTTGATTTGCAGATATGTATCAGAAAGATTGAGTTTTGAAAATATTTTTCCTCCGTTTAGTTTTGTAAAAATATCTTCTGGGGTCAGTAGTGGATAATGGTTAATTTTTAAATGGTAATTTAAACCAGTCGAAAAATCAGCACAAAACTTAATTTTGATATTTTTCGTAATTATACATACAATCGGAGCTGCCCATTTCGTGTAATCCACTTTTTCAATGATTCCGTTTTTTTCCCCAATCTGTCCAACTCATCGTCCACTTGTGTTATTGCCGCAAAAGGCACTTCCTATTAGGCTTGAACACAGGTGTAACGTTATCATCTAATTCAAAACATGCTTCAGTATTAGTGCATAGACCTAGTTTGTCCGAGAGTACTTGCAGAAACATTTAGAAAAAATTTTTTCTTTAACTCTTCAGACGAATTACTTTTAAAGGGACATCCGTTTACGTTTTGACAATAGATATTTATGGGAAGGTCCCATAAATCGAATAATTCTAACCAATCGGTACCAAACAAATTGGCTGCATTTTTAACGGAGAAAACTTTCGCCTTGCATGTTTTCCCTCGAATTGTGACATTAATCCGCATTTCGAATATGAGATGAAATTTGTCGCCCGTCACACTATGAACAGATATCGCTGTTTTTCTCAACATAGATTTCCCTATTAATAAATATGTGTCCATATTTATTAATGAAATATCACTTCCAGTATCCAATTGAAGTTTAATATGTATTCCATTTATTTTTACGTGTACGAATTTTCTCATTTGAGAGTCGATTTTTGTTTCTACTGAGAGCACTCTAGGATTTTTTAGCGTTTGACCATCGTAATTTTGTTCTGCAGTGTGAACTCTTGTAACCAATTCTTTTACAACTGTAACATTTTTTATTTTTAAATAGACAGTCTTTTCTGAAATGTATACCACACATCCATAACATGGATAAGGACGTGGCGCTCTATTTTGGTTGTACTTTTCCGGGCGGCATATCTGCATTTTTGAGGAATCCTTTTCTTGAATTTTTTCTGCTTCGTATTTCAGGTTTGCCATCCTTTGGCATTCTTCTGCTACGGACTGTAAGGTTAGATCTTGGTTCGCTTGTTCCAATTTAGAAAGAATTCTTGCCCGAATTTCTGTATCTTCACTTGCTGTAAGGCCTTATACGAAAATACGACACTTGAATATCTCAGATATAAGTTCTTTGAGTTTAAAATTTTCACACATCCTGTTGACTGTTCCTGCCTATGTGATAAAATCATCATCTTTTTTTGTTATATTCCGACACTCCATTCTAGTGTTAAATAGAAAAGTTTTATCACCGAATTTGTTAGACAGTAATTCTATTGTTTCTTTAAAACAAATTTTATTGGGGTTTTTTTTTTGGGGGGGGGGGGTAATATGAAATTACAGCTGGCAGAAACGGAGTTCAAATTCTGCCAAGGTCGACTTTGCCTTTCATTCTTTCGGGGTCGATTAAATAAGTACCAGTTAAGCACTGGGGTCGATGTAATCGATTTAATCCCTTTGTCTTTTCTTCTTTGTCCCTCTATGTTTAGCCCCCTGTGAGCAATAAAGAAATAAATATGAAATTGCAGTAACGTTCATGCTCTAATGGAGCTAATTTTCGCAATAACAATCTTTTTTTTTTGTTCGTCCGGCCATGATTTGCGATCTTGTTTTAAAATCTCCCCGTACCTTCTGTTGTACGATGCAAAAGTTATACTCTCTTCTGAATATTAACTAAATTCACTAATCGAGTTCGAACCGCTGTCTGGCGAAAACGAACTTATCTCATTTCTGGACATCGTTGAATATAGCTCCAATAACTGTTATAGTACTATCCAAGCTAATAGGTCTTCCATTATTTAACAAGCTGTATCACGAACAAATTGTTAAATAACCTACGTGAGCTTTGAAACCCTCGTCGACAGATATTGTAAAGTAATTTGTTACGTACAATAAATAACCAAGCAAAAGTAAAAAACAATGTAACGAACTAACAAATCTCTTTACGAACCAACAATCAATATTCCTTGTGCGACATCTTCCGACTTCACTGCGAAGTAACACGAATTTCACTCGACTCTGAACCTCAAACTCAATCGGAATGTTATTATCTATACTTTACTCAAAGCAGTCTATCCCTCACACGGGGGGAATGAAATAAACATGAAATGAAAAAATCGTATAAATAAAAGGGCATTACTACCGATGTATATACATCCCCGACTTTGTTGCCTCATGACATCCAGAAAAATGGATACTTTTTAACAAAATTTTCTACAAATAGCGCTTAGATGTTGTGGCTTCAGAGTATATAGGGATTAATGAGAAAGAACTTTTCCGAGGGGGTGGAGAGATGAGTTTTGGAAAATTCTCACGATCTGAATTTTTTCCCTCATAACTTTAAGGAAGATGGGTATCTTTTAGTGAAAATTTATGCAAATCCCTTCCAAACGGCATAGATTACGATTATACAGAAATTTGTGGGGTAATTTTTTTTCAGGGACTTTCCCTATTTTTTTTTTAAACCACACCCTTCGAAATGATGGGGGTGGGGGGGCATCTTTATATGAAAAATTTTGTAAACTCTTTTTTTTACACCCCCTCCCTCATCATCCCACTCTGGACCTATTTTGGCGAATTTTTTTGGGATCTTTTTTAAAACGGGGGCCACATTTTTCATTAACGAAACACTTTGAAACTTGGAACACTGGTAGAATGTGTCATATAAAACATCTTTTTCTCTTAGTCTTCTTAAAAAAAAAAGAAATCCATAAATTATTCCATGTTAAAGTTGTCGTATTTCTGTAATTTCAACCAATCACTGACGTCCATTCAGCCGATATACATTAAGTGCCGACTACATAAACAAACGATTCTGAAACAATTAACCCTAACCCTAACCCTAACCCTAACGTTAGGGTTAGGGTTAGGGTTAGGATTAGGGTTAAAGCAAATTTAAAATGAAAAAAGCAAATAAAACGAAGAATCGTTTGTTTATGTAGTCGGCACTTAATGTATATCGGCTGAATAGACGTCAGTGATTGGTTGAAATTATCGAAATAACACAATTTTTTACATGAAATAAATTCGAATACAAAAATATTTTTCTGTTCTATAACACAAAATAGATAAGTATACGAAGTTTGAAAGTCTTTCGGTACCAAAAACACTACGTAAAACATTAATGAAAGATGTGGCCCCCGTTTTAAAAAAGATCCTTTTTTTGCATTTCAAAACCATAGGAAGAGCATTTTCGTAATTTTTTTTTTCAATTGTTAATATTTTCAGAAGGAAAAGTTAGTGATTTAAGGGTGATTTGGTTGTTGTGTCTAGCATATTCGAAGACAACACTCTTCATTTCTTTTACAACCCCACTCACTGCCCTCGATTGTTTCTGTCTAGAAATTAAAATATTGGAGAGCCTGAGAAGGTTATTGCTGGCGTTTATCCACAGTGATTTTAAAAAATTACGGAGATGTACTTGCATAGCAAGTGACTTAATCTAAGATCGTGTGCTGAAACAAAAACAATTACAGCGTAGGTGTTTGTAAGTCATTCAAGAACACAGAGAAAACGTTAGTTTCACGGCACTACTTAAATACAGAGATCCCGATGCATCTACGTAACGATATGAAGGGGAAGTTAGTTTTAAGGTTAGTTTTTAGATTTAAGGTGAGGGCTAATCTCAGGGTTAGGGTGTCATAACACGTCCACACAGCGTACATTTAAAATGTTTTGTACGTAACACCTGTTTTTAAGTAGTACCTCTGTATTTAAGTAGTACCAGTTTCACTTCAAAATATTTTCTTCGCTTTGAAACCGCGACCTGTTCACTGACAAAACTCCGCAAAAGTAATGCAGCACGAAGTTTTGTCAGTGAACAGCACACGCACGCACACACACGAACACACACACACACACACACACACACACACACACACACACACACACACACACGAACACACAAATACGAACACACACACACACGCACGCACGCATGCACACTCACACATGCGCGCACACACACATTGCCTTTCATTTGTGTTTATGTGTGTGCACGAGTGTGACACTGCTGAAGTCGCTCGTTCTACTTGTTTGTGTATATATTGGCTTAGTTGTATAGAGTGTTTGGAAACTATGAATAAGGTACATGTTTCGAGAACTTGTCGGTAACATTTTTTTCTCCTCGTCTTCTTACCCAACTTTCTAGGCTCTCATCACAGCTATCCCGCGTTCAAAAATTGTACAGGTATTTAAAAAATTTTCATTCAATAAATAAGAAATTACGTATACATTAATAGAATAATCTTAATATATAAATCTGAAGTTGTGTGTCTGTGTGAAGCCTTTTTGAAAGTTTATAGAAATCCACATTTTCCACTTTTTCGTAAAAATTTTTACATCAATGGAATTTTCTCGATCTGAACTTTCCAGTGCAGTAATTAGATTTTTAAAATTCCGTTTACTTTGTGTGATTTAAGGGAGATTTGGCTGTTGTTTCTAGCAACTTTTATATTTCATCCCTTCTACCTGGAACACCATTCTTACACACGCGCTCAACATAAAAATATAGAGAGTAAGAGTGGGAGAGGGAGAGAGAGAGAAAGTGATACATACAACGTCATAGATTAAACTTTCATCTCAGTATTCTTTACCTATTTTTCATAACATAGATACGTAAAAACACACAGCCACACATACATGACCTGTGACAACGACATACACATTGCTCTCAATCTCTATTCATTTCTCCCCCTCTTCCTCTCTCGCTCTCTCAAACGAATACACGTGCAAGTAAACACAATCATTCACATCGTGGTATATTTACAAAACATTGATGGCATAACTACAGAGTTGTATCCCCCAACTTTGGAAGGTCATAACTTTCATAAAAATGAATATTTTTTTATGAAATTTTCTATGCATATATTATTTATTATGTAGATTCCAAGTATACAAAAATTTTCGGTGAAAGTGTTTTGGAAGTGGGTGGGGTACAATATTCGGAAATTCCACTTAAATTCCTCTTAACTTCCAGGAAAATGAATATTTTTTCATGAAATTTTGTACAAATGTATCTTGAGGTATGTACATTTCAAGCATGTAGGAATTTTGAAGGAAACAACTGCAGGTTATTTTTGAGAAGTGTTCCCCACTCGGTGGTGTTTCGGAGCAAGTCGTCCATATTTGTTTCATTTTTCTCTATTATGTGCTTATGTGCATCCTTAGATTTCTAATGAAGTAATAGGCAGTGAAGAGAAGCAGTCATAAGAAAACTTTTAACTACCCCTATTCCTTTCTCTCCCCCTCTCTACCTCTTCCTCTCTCGCTCTCTCAAAAGCGTACACGTGCAAGTACACAATCATTCAGTAAAATATAACTCATGTTCGTCAATTTACCACGATTTTCACTAGGGTGTTAGGGTTAGGGTTTAGGATTAATGTTACGATTACGTTTTTTAGGGTCAGGGTTAGGGTTAGGGTTAGGGTTAGTGTTAGGATTAGTGTTAGGATTAGGTTTAGGATTAGGGTTGGGTAATCGTGCGGGTGTTAATCTGAAAAATTACAGATATGTGAAAAGTACCGACCCTGCCACCTATTATAACTTTTGTTGTTCTGTTTAATATATACATAGATTATGCCTCCAAAGAAGAGAGTTTGCTGGGGAAAGACAGCAACCAGTTTAAAATGACAGCCACAGACTGCAGCAATTCACCACATTCCAGTAGTTACTTTGAACATAATGCAAAATGGTGCATCAAGACCTTCTGCTCAATCTGATAGAATTCTGGCAAAACTGTTTAGCAACAGATCGCCAGCAATTGCTTCATCACAAATTGCCATCCTAGCTCCTGTGAAAAGGGATTACCCTGCTATGTATAATCAGGGCAAGGGCAGCGCAAAAAGTTGTTTCGCACAAGCATTTCTATAGCCAATTACACGGATGAAATTTACGTATGCTTAATAATTTTACGCAAAACAGCCTTCAGACTTTCCCTATTAATTTCATCGTCTTTTGAATTATGAACATATTTACACCATAAGGGTTTTTTCGTTGTAAGGCTTTCTTTTTTAGTTGATTTTCAGCTAGCAAGACTTATCGTAGATAGCATAATAAGTCACACCCGGACAAGGTCGGGTTATACTGCTAGTAAATAATAAATTACACATACATTAATAGAATAAATTGTCGGTTTTCCAAATAGCGAATGAAAACTTAAAAGAGAAAGTGAGAAACTTTGCAAATGAGAATGGAATACTCTGCAGTGAATGCAATGAATATTTAAATTTGTGAATTGGACGCAGTGAATGCAATGACTAAGTTTGCGAGAAATTTGAGTTAAAAAAAAAATTCAAGAAACTAGAGAAATCGAAATTATAGGAAATTTCTTAGAACATGAATTTATAACAAATATTTCCAAACGGTCAACCTTTTAATAATTGCCTTCTTTTAGTACTTTTAGTAATTGTTACATAACTAATTAATAAACAGCTTCCTCCATTATAGTATAGATGCATGCATATATATATATATATATATATATATACTAGCAGCTAAACTCGGTTTCACCCGGTCTGTTTGGATGATGTGGCTGTGATCGTTTTCGGTTAGGCATTATCTATAACAGCGTTTCTCAACCTTATCATTTCGGATCCCCTGTTTTTATTAGAGCCTCCAGCTGTATGAAAATTTCCTGACTCCCTCCGCCTTGTTAGAAAACAGCTTCAGGAGTTGTGAAGAACGAATTTGTACGTAGTCTGTTTCTGAGAGCTATTCTATTGGACCTCTGTCTAATCATTAAAACATTGATTTAATTATGAACATAGAAAGAAATTATAAATTAATCCCTATTTGTGTGTGTGTGTGTGTGTGTGTGTATGTGTGCATGCTTGCGCGTGTGTATGTGAGAGAGAAAGAGGGTGTGAAAGAGAGATAGAGTGAGTGAGTGAGTGAAGAAACAGGGGAATACCATTAGAAAAGTTTTTATCGATTATCTCAGTAACTATGGGGGCTAGGAAAAAATACTAGCCGCATTCCAATCTATGCACCTGTTTCCACATGTGTGCCATTTTTCACGCGAATCCACTCAGCCGTTTGGCTGTGAACTTCATGACAAGAAAGAATACAACGATCGCCCATGTCCAATTTATATAATATATATATATATATACACAGGTTGGACAAAATAATGGAAACACCTTAAAATTTCAAACAAATATTTTTTATATGGGGCAGGACCGCATTAGGCAGTAATTACAGCTTCAGTTCTACGAGGCATGGACTCGTACATAGATTGAATTGTTTCCAAAGGAATTTTTATCCATTCTTCAGCTAAAACAGTCTCCAGTTCCTGTAGTGATGATGGTGGAGGATATCAACTCCTAATTTGTTTTTCTAAAATGCACCATAAATGTTCAATCTGGTGGCCAGGTAAGATGTTCAACTTCACTAGAATGTTCCTCGTGCCATTCAGTAACAACTTTAGATGTGTGAATTGGTGCATTATCGTCCTGAAAGATTGCGTTTCTCTCCGGAAACAGTTCCGCAACCATAGGATGAATTGATCAGATAAAATGCTTAAATAGTCTTGACTATTAATTCAGCCATGAAGGGAAACCATTGGGCCGGCGGATTTCCAAGATATAGCTTCCCAGATCATCACAGATCCTCCTCCATATTTAACAGTTGGAAAAAAGCAGCCTGGGTCAAATGCTTCTTTTGGCTGTCTCTACAGGTATACTCGGTCGGTGGTCGGAAATAAGGTAAAGGATGACTCGTCCGGGAAAATAACATTCTTTCACTGCTCTAGGGACCAATTCTGTAGGTTTTTACTCCGCTCTAAACGCCTTGCAACGTTTGTTTTGAAAGTAGTGGTTTTCTGATTGCAGCCCTCCCGTGAAATCCGGCTTTGTGCAGCTCCCAGCGAACAGTTTTTGTGGAAATTGGGTTCTCGAGGTGATCATTAAGCTCTGCAGTAATTTTGGGAGCTGTACTTTTGTGATCCTTTATCACAACTCACGTAAGAGTCCGATGGTCCCTATCTGGAAGTTTTGGTTTTCTTTCGGAGTTTTGTTTCGACGAGGAGGTTTTTCCATCTTTCTCAAAAGCTATCATTACTGTCGAGACAGTATTTCTTGATACATTAAACATTTCGGGTGTTTTCTTTACGCTAGCGCCTACCATACGAGCACCAACAATTTGACCTCTTTGAAAGTCTGATAGATCTGTCATTTTAATGAATTTTAATCACCTTTTCTGGTGATATCTGAAAAGAAAGTGCAATCTTAGCAAAATATATTAAGCAACACTAATAATAAAAAAAAACATGAAAATAAACAAGCTTTATAGATATTTCAAAATTGTGATGCACAATCGGTTGTCAAGCGATGTTGGGAGGACAATCACAGACACACACACACACACACACACACACACACACACACACACACACACATATATATATATATATATATATATATATATATATATATATATATATATATATATATACATATACATATATACGACGGGCTTCTTTCAGTTTCCGTCTACCAAATCCACTCACAAGGCTTTGGTCGGCCCGAGGCTAAAGGAGAAGACACGTGCTCAAGGTGCCACGCAGTGGGATGAACCCGGAACCATGTAGTTGGTAAGCAAGCTACTGACCGCAAAACAAACGACATAACATATACTCAGTGTACAACCGGGCAGGAGACAAATACAAAAGGTCCCTAATTTATTATAACTGGTCGATGGGTCTGGCTATAGTTCACAGTGAATATATAACATAAAGTAATACAGGATAGGGAATAAAACGTGACAATGGATTCAAATTAAAAGATAAAATGAAGAAGGATAGGTCTACACGTGTCGACACATATATAGACGTAAACACAGCCCTTCCGCTCGCGCTAGTCAAGAGATGTCAATGAACATGGTCATAAACAACCAAGATGGGCGCCTCTAATATGACCATATTCAGTAACACCACCTGAACAGCGTGAGCGGGTAGGGTGTGTGTACGTCTATATATGTGTCAACACGTATAGACCTATCCTTCATTTTATGTTTCAATTAGGATCCTTTGTCATGTTTTATTCTCTATCTTGTATTTCTTTATTTTTATGTTATGTACTCACTGTGAACTTAGCCAGACCCATTTTCCGGTTATAATCCGGAAATATTTAACATTCACTGTCAGTATAGCCAATATCCTACAGGTGACACAACATTCCAAGCGAAACTCAGTATATGAAACGAAATATCTCATTTAAAATGTGACACCTGACGAGATGCAGCCGGCAAAAATGGACGCAACACAACTAGCTGTGCAATATACCATCTATAAGGTACAGATGCAGGATGCATCCAAATGATTGTTGGGTTGAATAAAGATTCTTGCCAACTCCATTTTCTGTTTCCCTCATTCATTATAAACTCAACGAACATCGCGGAATCCCTGATGTAGATCCAGTGACAATTATATCATAACCGTGGATCACAACAGGAAGCCTAAACGGTTTAAGTGGTTTAATCGGCATACTACAAAACATATACTCAAAGTCCAAATAATTACTTATATTTGTGTGTGTACGTGTGTGTGTGTGTATGTGTGTGTGTGTGTGTGTGTGTGTGTGTGTGTGTGTGTGTGTGTGTGTACGAGGTGGTACCCAAAAGTAACGTCCTGTGTAGGACAATCCCATTGTAGTTCAGGTTTCCACCACTAGAAGCCATTTGATGCGACCCTCAGACATCAGTCAGCCAACCGGTAGCATCAAGTGAAGTTGTACTTCCATGCGGTGCGTCTTTGTTTTGCAGTGCTTCTCCCCTGTTCGTTGATTTTTGTGATGGCTGAAACGAAGGAACAGCGTGCTTCTGTGAAATTCTGTTTTCTGCTGGGGAAAACAGTGGCCGAAACAGCTGTCATGCTTCAAAAAGCTTACAAATACGTTGCCATGAGCAAAACAAGTTTACCGGTGGTTTTTACGATTTAGGAATGGTCACTGGTCGCTTGAAGACCAACCTCGTTCAGGGCGACCATCAACCTCCTGAACAAATGAAAACCACACGAAAATTCATGAACTGATCTTGGAGGGCTATCGCTGAAAAATTGACGAACTTGTGATATGACTGGTGCATCCTAGAGCTCCTGCCAACGAATTTTGAGCGTGGAATTGCGAATGAAAAGAGTTGCAACAAAATTTGTGCCTCGCTTGCTCACGGAAGATCAAAAACGGTCACGACTGAATGCGTGTCGTGAACTGAAAGAACAGTTGGAAATTGATCCGAATCTTCTTCCGGAGGTCATCACTGGTGACGAAAGTCAGTGCTACGGCTACGACCTGGAAACAAAGCAGCAACCAAGTCAATAGAAGCATTCAATGTCACCACGCCTCACAAAAAGGGCGTCAAGCAAAGTCCAATGTCAAGACGATACTGATTTGTTTAATCGATGCGAAAGGAATTGTTCACACAGAATTTGTTCCTCCTGGTCAAACTGCTAACCAGATATTTTATTTGGCAGTTTTGAAGCGTTTGCGAGACGCGGTGAGACGAAAACGCCCTGACCTCTGGCAAAGTGGAGAGTGGTGGTTTCATCACGACAATGCACCTGCGCACACTATCTTGAGAGTGAGACAGTTTTGCCAAAAATGGCATGACCTCGCTGCAAGCTTTGCATTGCTCAGCGAGCAAGGATCCTCAAAGACTCCCTGAAACCAAGGTTACTGAACTCTCGCCAGGAAATTTACAGTCCCTGCATCCATTTCAAAGGCTATCTGCTGCAAGTACGGGATTCCCCGTTCACCGATTAGATTCGGAAAGGTCCTTACAAACTAAAAGCAGCCTAAGGGCGAAATTCCTTGTTCCCCTTCTTTTGGCCCATATGAACTGGTCCAAGTGAGGTAACTCACCCTTGCCAACCCGGATTGTTTATTCTTTGGTTACTTACCAACTAACTGATCGTAATGGATTATTGCCTATCAGAGTTGAAGAGTTATGTCTTCAGCTTTAGTATCTGACAAGCCGTCCATGGGGCTAGGCCCTTTATGGATGCGAAACCATTGGTCACTCTAAGACCCAAAATAGACACACACACACACACACACACACACACACACACACACACACACATATATATATATATATATATATATATATATATATTGCTCAGTCGGTAGAGCACGAGGCTCTTAATCTCAGTGGCGTGGGTTCGAGCCCTACGTTGGGTGCAATATATTTTGTGGCTATGTGATAAGAAGCTTGCTTCCCAGCCACATGGTTCCGGGTTCAGTCCCACTGGTGGCACCTTGGGTAAGTGTCTTCTACTATAGCCTCGCGCTGACCTAAGCCTGGTGAGTGGATTTGGTAGACGGAAACTGAAAGAAGCCCGTCGTATATATATAGATATATTTATGTGTGTGTCTTTGCGTCTGCGTTTGTGTCCCCCACCATCGCTTGACAACCGATCTTGGTGTGTTTATGTTCTCGAAACTTGATGGTTCGGTAAAAGAGACTGATAGAATAAGTACTAGGCTTGCAAAGAATAAGTCCTGGGGTTGATTCTTCGACTAAAGACTGTGCTCCAGCATGGCCGCAGTCAAATGACTGAAACATGTAAAAGAGTAAATATATATGTGTGTGTGTGTGTTTGTGCGTGCGTGTGTGTGTGTGTGTGTGTATGTGTGTGTGTCTGCGTGTGTGTGTGTGTATGTATTATTAATATGGTTAGAAAATAGAGAGTTTAAGATGTATAGTTAATTTATTGGCATCATGGTTTGAAGTTAAAATTTAAATACGATTAAATTAACTATACATCCTCAATTCTCAATTTTCTTACCTCATTAATAATACTTATTATAATAAGTGCTAACATATCGTGGAGATTTTCTTCTATGATGGAGATCAGAACAGTGAAATTTTGGATTTATTAATCTCTAATGAGGACATGACATGCTTGAAGTGAGCGACTACATAGACTCCTTCCTCTCTTTTGTCCAATCCTTCCATCCTGCTCTCGAATTCTCCTGCACTATTTCTAACTATTCTGTCGCATTTCTTGACATTTCTGTTGGTATACACCACTCCGCTCTCACAACCTCTATCCACTACAAACACACCGAGTCACACTCCTACTTTAACTTCTCCTACCCATACCAAGTTCTCCATTCCCTACTCCCAATTCCTCCGTCTGCGCAGGCTCTGCAGTGACAACCATGGCTTTGAATGTGATGAGTATCATGCTGGAATGTGGTGATTATCATGTTGGAATCAGTAGAAAATGTTCTGTCCAACGTTTTTTGAAACGACTAAATAATTAGAATTGCTTTGGTGTCACACCTGTGACCTAACGTAGATTCAGAATTGGGCGGGGTATTATGGATAAAATTTTCTTAGCCCAACAGCTTTGGGAGAAGTGCATTGAGCAACAAATACCGTTGTATCAGGTATTTGTAGACCTTACCAAAGCCCTGGATACTGTTAATCGTAATGCATCGTGGGTCATATTTGAGAAGCTTGAATGCCCACCTGAATACTTAAGGAACTTTATCAGAACACGAAGGCAAAAATGAAATTCAATGTGACACTTTTAGCACTAATTTCAGTGGAAAACGACATCAAACAGGATGACATATTAATACCCACAGTTCTCCATATACTTCGCCGTAATACCAACACATGCTTTCCAGGATTGCGAAATCGGTGTTCACATGCGATTTAGAGCTTCTGGCGGTCTTCACTTTAAGACGTTTCAACACCAAGTCAAAAACATTTGGCACTCTTGTCAGGTAGTTATTTTGTTCTGATGGTACAAATTTTGTGGCTCACTCAGTAGAAGACATGCAGATGATAGTGAACATTTTCTTCGATGTGTGCACTGCATTTGAACACAATATTGGTTTCAAATTTTGGCACGAGGCGAGCAATTTCAGAGGAGAGGGTTAAGTCGATTACATCGATCATAGTGCTCGAATGGTACTTGTTCTATCGACCCCCAAAGAATGAAAAGCAAAGCTGACCTCGACGAAATTTGAACTCAGTACGTAAAGACGGACGAAATGCAGTTAAACATTTTGCCTGACGTGCTAACGATTTTGCCTGCCCGCCGCCTTATATTAGCATGAAGACAGAGGTCGTACACACACTATTAGTTGGGTAAGCATATGTGGAGCCCGACATCTTCGTGGCAGGAAAATGACTTGAGGTAGTGGATAGCTTTGTGTATCTCGGAAGTACGCTTAGCAGAGATACAACCCCTGATGCCAAAATAAATCAGGATTGCGAAAGCTAGAGTTGCTTTTCCGAAACCCGAGAAACAAGTCTGGCCAGATAGGGGTATCACAAAAAACACAAAGCTGTCTGTGTATGAGGCCTGTGTTCTCACAGTCCTGCTAAAGGGATGCAAAACTTAGACAAGCTACAGACATCATGCTAAGTCAGTTGGAAAAATCAAACTGGAGAGATAGGAAGGCATGTAGGACCTTCCAGCGAAGAGATAGGGTAGAAGAGTGGAAAAGGAGGGAGGGGTGCGGATTGGTGTGGGGTAGTGTGAGGAAAGAGGACGGATGTGCAGTCTATTTACTGAGCAGTTTGAATTAGGTAGAGAGATATCCTTGACAATTGAAGATACAGACCACGTATTGAAACGGAGTCTCGAAATCTTTCGCAGTTAGAATTAATTAACTGCAGACGTATGAAGCAAAGTTGAATAAATATGTGCATACAATCATATTCTAACTTGATCAAGATTTCCGCATATCAGCAACTGTACTATTTGCTGATCTTACTTATAAATATGAATAACCGTTTTTCAAGGTTGTTAATGTCTGATTCGGTATTCGTAGCTGATGCAGAAACGCATATGTCCTGTGATCCGATGATGTCTTCTTTAACCTAAGGATGTGTTTACTCATATATTGTCTATGAGACGAATTTTCTCTCGAGACTATTTCCACAGCGGAAGAACTTTTCACGTCCAAGTGTACATGAACGTGTTAAATATGATTGTGTACACACATACTTTATTCAACGCTGCTTCGTGTGTTTCCAGTTAAGAAAAATACAATTAAAATAATTTAAAAGTGCTTGAAGGTTATAAATTTATTGTATTATTGCAACATTTAATTAAGAAAACGGAAGTAAAATTTATTTTTGTACATGTAACAGTAACATCAACCTAAGCTAGAATCCTGATATAACGTATTAAATTGAAATCATGCCACGTAGCTTACTTTTCAAAATATACTTAGTCTTTTCTGAGAAGTTGATATGTCATCCTTATGCACACTCCACCAAGAAGTCAGGGTCTAGAGAGGCCAGCGATGCTACAGCTGCTCCTTTATTTATGCTTCTATATGCTTTTTACTTTTTTTTTTATTCTACGTGTTCTTTATTCATTCCACTCGAACCTAAAGTTTGTTCAGTCTGAGTGGAATGTTCGAGATGTCGTATTTGCGTCTAGAGTGCTCGGTGGGTAATTCTTATATGTAGTGACTAGGGATGGGGTTGTTTAACATGCTTTGACAATAAATTGTATCCTTTGGATGCTCAGGTAGTTGTTCATTGTTAGTATCTTCATTTGCATTCCTTTTCCTATAATGTATATTAGATATGAAAACGATTTAATATTCGGGGAGGCTGAAAGCTGCGTAGTTCCTCAGTGACAAGTCGTTTTGGGCCGGCGCCAGGAGAAAAAGAAAGAATTGGGTTTGGGTACTGTATTTATACATGTTGGAAAGCTGGATGTAGGTCAAAGAACAATGGAAAGTAAATGGGTTTAATCTCTGTTGAACTGTATCCAACTTAAGTATGTTGACTTAAACTATACAATTTAACTAAGTGTGACAGTTGACCCTCATAAATTTCTAAGTGCTAATGCCGAGAACAATAGGAAGAAATGCGTAGAAAAATCTAGGCTAAAGTCTCGATTCCTGGTTACGAATCCTGGAAGCGACTTGCTACATTCTGCTACAAATAATCACAGTATTTTCAATGTGTCGATAAAATGCCAGAATCACAATTTCGACTTTTGGTACTCTGGCCGTCTGTATGGTGGAGGAAAGATAGAACAGAAAATGTATATAACTGCTACAACATTCAAACATAAACTGCGGACTAGCAATTTTTTAAAATGAGAATAGCTGTTATATTCACTATCTTTGCTTTTTAACCACTGGAAAGCGAAGAAGGCCAAGAAATTTGATAATAAAAAGTAAATAAATGTGTCACAAAATATTTCCAGGAGGCTAAATCAAGCGCAAGAATTGCAGGAGCTGGTGCAGTGATGAACTAGTTTCAGCGTTTGGTCATTAGAAGAAACAAGGTAGGGGGGAAAGTTAAACTCGCTATCTTCAGTTCGGTGTTCGTGCCTGCCCTTACCTATGGTAATGGATCTTGGGTAATGAGCGAAAGGATACGATAGCGAATATAAGCGGCAAAAATGGGATTTGGTTGATGTATCTTTGAAGTAACGTTACTCGATAGAGTGCATAGCTGGGAGATCAGAGAGGCGCTCCAGGTAGAGCTGCTATTCTGATACTACGGATATATGATAAGAATACCCCAGGAAAGAATAGCTGGACAGATTCTACGGGCAAAACCAACTGGAAGGAGAACCAGGGGTAAACAGCGTACAAGAAGGTTGGATAACATCCATGAACTCGGTTGATCTCACATGGGGATCCAGTGGGATGAACTGGAGACCGTTGCTTCTAACAGAACCCGTTGGAAAGCGTGTTTGAGGGCTCTGCCCCCACTACTTCGTAGGAATAAGCGAGCGAAGAAGAGATGAGGTGAGATGAGATGAGAGAAACTTTCCAACGATAAAGGAGATAAAACGTCTTATTTGGTTTGTTTTAGCCATTACAGCATAAATTATTCTAGATCACCACCTTCAAACGCCTAAAATGCTAGCAAGAGTGTTTTAAATAAGCATTTTATGAATATGAAATGTCCTTATAAAATACTGGGGTCGGCGGCGGCGGCGGTGGTGGCGGTGGTGGGAAATGATACCTTAGTGACTGTCAATACTGTTTTAAACTTGAATACAGTCTAGGTTAATCAGTAATCACCATTGTTATTATGCTGTATTTATTATTTCATTGCTAATAACCTTTTAACAAAATTTACCCACGTGCTTGAGGTTTCTGAGAAAATGTAATGTTTGTATTGATTTCTTTCATTAGTTTTTCTTATTGTAATGAAAAGAGACAACCTTGGTTGTTTGATAAACAAGTTTGCATGTGAAAACATGAAATTTCACCAGTTGTTGGAAAATAAAGAGCTGTCCTGTCATATATTTTGTTTATTCAGTAAACTCCTCTGTAAACAACTATGAATAAATGTGAATACAGATTTTTCTCCAAGTCGACATGATATAACTGTGAGCAAATGTAAATTCAGATTGGTCATCTCAATTCATAAGCAATCAAAAACGTAATATATAATAATTTATAATCAATGTTTATAATTAATGTTGTTGATTAATCCCAGGTCAGTCTTGATGGAACAAGCCATGTTATTCAGGCCATGACATTCCTATCATACACCTATGTATAATGTATTATACCTAGGTGTATCATTATCCAACGTGTCTTATTTTAATTCAGTAGGGTTTAATTTGAGGGAGATATGGGGGTTCTTTAAAGCTGATCGAGCGATTGTATGGAGGTTCCTTCGATGATTCGTTTGTAATCAATTTCGTTTTTAGTAATTATAATTGCTATTATAACCAAAACATGGATACGCTACACACAGCAACAGATACATTGTATCCCCGCAATGTCGTAAGAGGCAGCTAAAATGGTTTGGAGGCCAGAAATCTCGAAGACGGATGGCTTAACCAACCTAACTTGATAAGTTGAGTTTCCACACTGAGACATCTCGTCTTTATCAGCACTTCAGTCTCAGGTGTGAAGGATTTCCAACTGATGATCAATATATGCCTTAGACACTTCTGGTGAAATCTCTCGAGTATTTTGATGTTTCGTTAATGCGGGTCTTGCGTCAGACGAATATAGTTGGGATGTAATGATGCACGCTTTATAGATGTAAAACTTGGAGGATAATTTCCAGTCCCAGCTTAACCAAACTAGTTTTTCCAGTATCCCAAACGCAATTAAAATCTAAATACTCAGGGATCCATCTCTAGGAGAAAAAATTGCTCAGATACACAAAAGAATCCACTGCATCAAGTTTAGTCCTTTGCAAAAATATGTTTGATTGCATATACGTCTCTCTCGGAGTAGATGGAGACATCATCTTAGTTTGCTTCAGGCTTATTGGAAGCTTAAAAGTAGTACGGACACTGGAGAAGAGATTCATTATTTTCTGAATGTCTTGTTTCGAGTGAGTCGCAAGAAGACAATCGTCAGCGATTTTATTGTCGGTTCAAATTGAAATGCAAAGCAGCGGAGACTGCTCGCAATATCGACCATGCATTTAACCAGAATAACACAAACACACACGCAAATATTAAAAATGATACACTCAAGAGATACCCAGGAATTAATTAAAAAAACAGTCCCAATCACTGCTATAAACCATAACGATCCACTTTTAGGTCACTTGACCATTTAACATCCTACTACTATCATATCACCCACATTCCTTTATTATTCTCCCTTCTCTTTCTCCTTCTTCTTCTTCTTCGTCTTCTTCTTCTTCGTCTTCTTCTTCTTCGTCTTCTTCCTAACCTTACTACTATTGCTGTTTAGAATAACACCTACGCAAATTTTATAAACAATGCATTCAAAAGAGATATCTCAAGAATTCAATCACTACTACCATCCACAACAAGTCACTCTCAGGGCACTTGACCATTTAACATCCTGCTACTATCATGGCTCTCCCATATTCTTCTTCTTCTTCTTCTTCTTCTTCTTCTTCTTCTTCTTCTTCTTCTTCTTCTTCTTCTTCTTCCCTGCCAAGAATTCACAACGACCTCGAACCCACAAGAGTAAATAAGAGAGACAGAAACAGGCAGAAACAAGGAAAATGCCCCTTGTATTTGAATACTATGCAAATATTTTTTAAAACTTTTCTTTTAATTTTTCCAAAATTTAATTGTTTTCCATACTTACAGTTGAAAAAGTTTCAATGGCTGAAACCGGTACTGAAATGTCTTTTATAAAATTATTTTAGCATTTTCTACCTTAACTTTTTTTTCCATATATATCAACTCGTGTGTTCCTTTTCAACCCTCAACATGTGTGTGTGTGTGTGTGTGTGTAAGGATAAATTTTTAGTATTATAACGGTTGAAATTTATTTGATATAACGATAATAAGATGGATTTGATACACAGTAGAATGGATGTAATCTTTTTGTAAGGATTGATTCTTCGTTGATTGCCATTATGTAAAGATGAAAGAACAGTGATTGAAGTTGTGAAGAAAATATTTATTTTTATCGTTACATTATACAATACCCTGCCTCAACGAGCAGGTGATAAAATCGTAAAGCATGTGAAGTAAAGATAGATATAGGTTTTCCTTGCATAGTTTGTTCGTGTTCTCGTCATTGTTTAGCAGTAATTACAGAGAGAGATAGAATGATGTTGTAAGAGAACAGAATTAGAGCTAGTGAGAGTGAGATGGTGTGGGATGTTGTCTTTCTTTTTCCCTCTGGCCGTTTGTCTGCCTGTTTCCATGATTTTAGTGGTCGCTTCACTAACAGATGTTAGCTCTCATCTCAACTGAAGGGTTGTCACCAAAGTGACTAACTGATTTTTGCTTGGGGTCCTTGCTTTTATAACTATCCAGAAGGACAGACATATCGTTGAGAACAATAGATTTAGTTGGTGGTCTCGTTATCTCTATTCTAGCTTTTGGGGAAGTAGAAGAGGTTAGAAAGGGTCAAGTGGTGAAGACATTATTTCGGGCTCGCTAAGGCAATCTGGAAAATGTAAAACTGCTGTCACAGAAACACTATTGTTTTACCGTGAGAAAAGTTCTGTTAAACTGTTAATTTAAATTTGGCTATGGTGGATCGAATCCACTTCATGCTTGCAAGTTTCACTACATATATATATATAAATTCAAATTACGATGAACGTAACAAACAAACGAAGTTTGCTTTTAGAAGCATTGAGATGTCTTAGAAAGTTAAAGAAGTGATTTTAAATTCTCAAACGCAGGATAATACTAATAATATAGCCTATACACACACACACACACACACACACACACACACACACACACACACACACACACACACACACACACACACACACACACACACACACACACACACACACACACACACACACATATATATATATATATATATATATATAGTGTAGTATATTGCCACTTAAGTGTGGCTGACCCCTAGGGGTGGATGTTACTGTTGCTTTTAGCCCCAGGAGGACATCTCCTCCAGCTGGCTTATCGACACACGACTGTGTCCTGTTTGCCAAGGGAAGTTATCCCTCTCACCAACATCTGCAGCACGAACGTATCCGGATTTCAGGGTTATTTCCCTTCGTCGGCGTCCGACAGCTGCTGACCTTGGTGAGAGAGACAAAAACCTGGCAATCTTATATCTTCTTTTCCAGTGAAATTCTTCACTGATATCGAAAAGGTGAAAAAACAAGCAATGTTAATTCTCTAAATGAAGTATTAACAGTAACTGCACGATAAAGTGTAGTATATTGCCACTTAAGTGTGGCTGGGGGCTAAAAGCAACAGTAACATCCACCCCTAGGGGTCAGCCACACTTAAGTGGCAATATACTGCACTTTATCGTGCAGTTACTGTTAATACTTCATTTAGAGAATTAACATTGCTTGTTTTCACCTTTTCGATATCAGTGAAGAATTTCACTGGAAAAGAAGATATAAGATTGCCAGGTTTTTGTCTCTCTCACCAAGGTCAGCAGCTGTCAGACGCCGACGAAGGGAAATAACCCTGAAATCCGGATACGTTCGTGCTGCAGATGTTGGTGAGAGGGATAACTTCCCTTGGCAAACAGGACACAGTCGTGTGTCGATAAGCCAGCTGGAGGAGATGTCCTCCTGGGGCTAAAAGCAACAGTAACATCCACCCCTAGGGGTCAGCCACACTTAAGTGGCAATATACTACACTTTATCGTGCAGTTACTGTTAATACTTCATTTAGAGAATTAACATTGCTTATATATATATATATATATATATATATATAAACGTAGTAACACAGTCCTAATCAAGACAGCCCACTTTACGTTGGCAAATAGACTTTACTCTGTAGCACTGTTACTACTTATTTATCGCTCAGAGATTTAAAACTAATTGTTTTTCTTCTTATAAGATGTATGTCACTTTAAAACTATATACCTCGTGCAAGGCCTAGTGCTGCCATCTCTAGCCAAGATTATCCTGTGCCGATGAAGAGAAATAACCCAGAAAGCATTGGTCTACAAGTACTGTTTAAAGCTGAGTGGGGACATTATCTCCCTTGTTCGAGGTAACAGGACGCAGCTGTGCGTCGATAGCCAGCTGCAAAAGATGTTTTCCTGGGGCTAAGAAAGGTAGTAACACCGTCCTAACCAAGACTGCCACTTTACGTTGGCAAATAGACTTTACTCTTTCTCTCTATATATATATGTGTGTGTGTGTGTGTGTGTGTGTCTTTTTGTTTGTCCCCCACCACCGCTTGACAACTAGTGTTAGTTTGTTTACATTCCTGTAACCAAGCAGTTCGACCAAAGAGGCCGATAGAAAAGTATCATAAAGCCTTCTACAGATTTACAAAAGAACCTCCCACAGTGCGTTGAGTCATAATGAAAACATTGTTTATGATTCAACTGTTGTTTTATTGCTTTTTTTATCCTTAACCCTTTTAATGGCTTCTATTCAAATTCTTTATAATATTTCTGTGGCTTCAGCTTTTACTTACTTTGGAACTAACTGAATCGACAAGTAGTTGTTGTTGTTGGTGGCACTCCGTCGCTTACGACGTCGAGGGTTCCAGTTGATCCGATCAACGGAACAGCCTGCTCGTGAAATTAACGTGCAAGTGGCTGAGCACTCCACAGACACGTGTACCCTTTACGGAGTTCTCGGGGATATTCAGCGTGACACAGGGTGACAAGGCTGACCCTTTGAATTACAGGCACAACAGATACAAGAAGTAAGAGTGAGAGAAAGTTATGGTGAAAGAGTACAGCAGGGTTCGCCACCATACTCTGCCGGAGCCTCGTGAAGCTTTAGGTGTTTTCGCTCAATAAACACTCACAACGCCCGGTCTGGGAATCGAAACAGCGATCCTATGACCGCGAGTCCGCTGGGCCGCGAGTCCACTGGGCCATTGCGCCTCCCGTCAAGTCGTAATATTCCCGTATACCACTTTAAAGCACAGATTCTAATCTATTCATTTACGCAAATAGTTTTGCCTTTTCTATTTATTCTTGCTTATTTTAAGCTGTTAAATTAAAGATGACGAAAAGTAAGTTTGAACGATTTTATTGTCGGTTCAAATTGAAATGCAAAGCAGCGGAGACTGCTCGCAATATCAACCATGCATTTAACCAGAGTATCGCCAATGAAGTCTGGGTACAACATTTGTTTTAAAAGTTTAACGTGATAGAAAGGAGTCTTGAAGATGGTGAAGGTTGTAAATTTACTGTGATTGACAATAGCCAATTAATGGCTATTGCTGAAGCACCATCACATAAAGTATTCTCAAGAAGTAAACAGTGACTCTTCAGTAACTGTTCGGTATTTTCACCAAACTGGAGAGTAAAAATAACCCGCTAAATGGGTGCCGTACGAGCTAATAAAACTTTAAAAACATCGCCCTTAAGTAATCTGGTCTGCGCCGCAGCAAAAACGATTCATTTCTTGATCACTTGTGACATGTGACGCAAAAATGGATTCTATAAGATAACTGACGGCGTTCTGAGCTGCAGCTGGAAAGAAGTGATGCACCAGAGTATTTCTCCGAATTGAAACTACATCAATAGCAGTTTATTACTTCCGTCTTAGCGAAGGTGAAGGTGTTGTTTTCAGACGTGTTTTTGTTTGTTTGTTTGTTCGTTTATTTGTTTGTTTGTTTGTTTGTTTGTTTGTTAGTTTGTTTGTTTGTCCGTGGACAAGATATCTCAAGAACCGCTGGATGGATTCGGATGAAACTTTCAGGGATGTTTGGCCTCGTGACTGGCACGAGCTGATTAGATTTTGGGGGCGATCCGATACCAGACAAAGATTCTGGATTATTTATCCTCTTTTTTTACTTAATTTTTGAGAGCGGTCGGGTTCATTTTTAGTATTCTCGTTTGTGAGAGCAGCCGAGTTTATTTCAGACATTCTCATTTTAAGAATCATCTCCGGCTAATCGTTGAGAAGACGATCGTGTTGCCTTGGCGGAAGTCTGCGCTCTCTGAGTTCTCCTGCTGTTAATGCTTTGTTGCTGCCAGTGGTATCACCTACTACAATTTTTTGAATCTAAGTAAAACCATTACAACAGAGAAATACTGTCCAGAAATCGACAAAATACATCAAGAGATGCTACGAAGTGGGCAAGTTTTTCTTGAAAAAACTTCAGCACGTGCGCTTCAAATGACTCTGCGAATAGAACGAACTGAGCTAAGAAGCTCTCTCATCCACTTATTTCTCACAACTCTCTCCAACTGGCTAACACTTTTTACAAGCATCTTGCTAATTCTCTGCGAAAGATTTCAATTACAAAGCAGCAGTTCAATAAGAATGTATAGAGTTCAAGACCCCAGAATTTTACACTACGGAAACGTGTTTCTTGTTGCCAAAACTGTAGAATCTGACGGTTATTTCGATTAATAAAATTTATTCTGAGCTCAAATATACCACTTTAAATTGTTGGTTAAAAATGGCAGTGTATCAACTTGAATTTCACAGCCTGCAACCTTTAAACTTAAAATTCTTAGTCGAGACTATTGTTGTTGATGCATATCGTTGAAATTTGGAGTTTTGAACCTGTATATTTTCTGCTGTGAAAATCCTCCTCCTCACAACCATCACTACCACCACAATCACCAACATCATCCACCAGCTTTGCTTTGTCGCACTCAGATTCCTAATTCTATCACAGAGCAGAGCCTACTATTGTTCACCAACAAAACTATCGCATTGTCGTCATCATACCTGCTTGCTACAAGAGAAACACGGAGTTCATTAGTGTGCAACTTAGCTAGTTCATCACGCTTGACTCTTTCGAAGGCTTTGTTGATATCAAGAGCGCTAGCATAGCTAGAGTGTGCCGCCCGGGGCGGCCCTTCCGTTTGCCGCCCTCGGACCCCACAAAAAACACATATTGTCTACAGCAAACCCAAAAGTAATGCCTCTTTAAAAGTGCCGCCCGGGGCGGATAGCCTCCACCACCCTCCCCCTGGCTACGCTAGTGATCAAGAGTAATATGACTGGTTTCATCGAAGTTTTCGATGACAAGAAATACCTAGTGAGTGATGTAAAACATATTTTTGGTCGACCAGGTTCAATGGAAACCGTATTGGTAATCACTGAGGTGATTGCCAACGCAAAGAAGAACGCCGAGATGGTACACCCGGTAATCATTTCCACTTCTAATTGGTGTCAGTCTGATATCAGCTGGCCAGACAAAAACCTCAAACTTAATTTTCTGTAATAGTCTATGGTAAGGCCTTTTAACTTGTGGGGCATATGGTGTCTCTCCAAAACCCAATACAGCTTTGTGACTTCATCTAACCTATTTACACGGGCATAGTAAAAACATCTGCATGTCTCCGTGCTCTGAGACAGGGGTCTTCGAGCCCTTCCTGAGCAGCAGCAACGTGGCACCAGGTGAGGGATGTTATTATTGGCAACATAACGAGTTCTTTAAGAGCATCACTGAGAAAATCAGTAAGAGGATCACTGAAAGCAGAAATACAACAAAGACTGTCTTTTGTTAAAGATGGAGAGTCGCCAAAAGAAAGGCCGAGAAGTGACTCCCAATAGTTTACTGACCATGCGCATCACTGTGTGATGAATGTTGACTTAAAGAACCAGCTAAAATTTTCATCACGTATCATCCAGTCCTCGTTGAAACTAGATAACATCCTGGCAACAAAGCAGCTCATTTTATTGTAGTCAACTGTGACCTATAGGGGGAAGTCAGAGGAAGGATTAAAAAAAAAAGGAAGAGAGAAAAGCACCAGGAATCGGAGGAAGACTGTAGCAAGAACGAGTGGAGGACCAGGCCTTTTTCAGTAGAGGTGGGTTGTTAAAGATTCACAAGTCGTTTCCTCAGTAAAGCTCATGGATCTCTGGTCATTAGAGGAATGAGCAGAAGAGCCACCAATAACAACATAGACTCACCTGAAAATCACCTTGATAGTTCTAGCTAAAAGCGGTGATCAGTGAGGACAGTAGAATGCTACTTGGACACAGGCCAAGGCTTAATCAACTTAGATTGGGTCACGTACATGAGGATGCATGTTGTAGGAACCAGAACACGTAGTAACTTCAGAATATAACATTGACAGTTAGTCAAGGTTTTGCATCTGTACACGTACGTAGAACAATGATTTGGCAGGTGCCCTCAATTTCAACAATTGTTGATTTGGGTCAGTAAAACAAGTATAGCCAGTTCTTTTAAATTTTGCATGGGAGAATTTTGATTTGAGCTTTTTGTCTTTTAACAGTAACAATGAAACAATTACCAGGCATTCAAGGCTAAATTATTGTAGTATACCAGTCTCACGTAGGTGCATATACATTAGACCGAATTAAGTTGAGAGAAATAATTCAGAGTAGCCATTAGCGTAAAAGTACTACAAAGACAAATACAGGTGTATCAGATACAACACAGTATAATTTTTTGATTTATTAAAATAATCTCTCTGCCTCTAGTTTTGTTCAATGACACAACCCACATACGATCTAAAAACTGTGAACCCAATCACTCGGTTTCGCACCTTCATACAACGTAAGTAGTGATGTTTGCTTCGTCTTTTTTAATGAAATGCCAATTTATCGTACCAGGATCACGATAAAATGCATCCCAGTATGCTATGCATTTATGCAACCACAATCACAAACATACGTTTGATACTTTTGTATGTGTCTATATTCTTTGGCTGCTGGAGATAGTTTGGAGCGAAAGATGTTGCATGTCACTCTGGGAGTGTGCTAAAAGATCATATTCATCAGTATATAGAAATTCGTGTATGAGAACAGCTTTGCTTTGGTAGCAAGCCAGCTTATATTCACCATCCTACCCGTTATCGATATCTGATGTAGACCCCGTGTAAGCGACCTACAAAAGCCATCGATGAAACCATTACCAAGTACAATGCAAACAAAGTTGGCACTGGTATATTCCCTTAATTAACACCATTTTCAATAAAAATTGTATCAGAGAGCTTACTATCCACGTTGACCTATGCTTTCATTCCATCATGAAAACATCTAAACATTCTTAGAATATTCCATAAGGCATTTCTATTTACAGTGTCAAAAGTGTTAGTTAAATAACAATGAATTGATAAAGGTCCATGTTCAGCTCAATGCGTTTTTCCTGAAGTTACCTAACAAAAAAAAAATCGTATCCGTTGTCTCCCACCATTCCTGAAACCACGCTGAAATTTAGGAAAGACCTCCTCATCGATGTTGATGAGAAATCTATTCAGCATGATCCTATACAACAACTTGCCTACAACAGAAAGAAGAGATATTCTACGGTAGTTTTCGCAGTCGTCCTTCCTTTGTAGAGAACCACTATTAGCGTATCTTTCAACTGTTTGGAACACTTTCTTCAATCCAGACCTATTGCTTTAGTTAGACGTCGAAGCAGGCTTTCACTTTCACATTCCATGATCTCAGCACAGAAACCCTTTATCCCAAGCGACTTGTTACTATTTGGCGTTTTTGTTTCACAGATTTTCAGCTTCTTCAAGGAAAGGAGTCTCTGCCTGTATTCTTTTGTTGGCAAAGAGGGAATCAAGTCAACAAACTCATCATAAAGGTCTATGTAAATGTTCGTTAAAGTGTTCTCGCCACCTGACAAGAATATCTCTGGGCAACTCTTTGCCATCAAGAGTTCGCAGAAGAGCAACAGGAGAGTAAGATCGCCCATAAAGCCTGATCTGCTTTATTCCTCTACAAAGTATCCAGTATCTCACGAAGCCTTTGATATACTTTACACTTTATGTGCTTGCACAAGGTTTAATTCTTCTGCATTTCTGGTTCTCCTCCAAGGACTCTCACAAGCACTACATTCTCTTCTTTAAATAATGTTTGAACTTCGTCATTTAATTTCTTTGGGATGATCACACTATTGGCTCATGCACGAACAAGACGATGGTCAGTCTAGCATTCAACTCCCTGCATAACGCGGACACTACACATATAATGAGCATCGCGCCTACGAACATCAAACTCAATCATATGCATTGCTTCGAGCCTAGTTGCATCCAGGTTATTTTGTATTTACCTTTCTACCGGAATATGGTATTCGCTATGCATAAATTCAGCTCCTGACATATTTACAGCAGTAACAAGCTATTACTATTGTACTTTCAGACTCTGTGCTTTCGAGTTACATTCCAGGTTTGTAATTTTTGCCAACTCTAGCACTAAAGTCACCGAGTATGACAACTTTATCAGCACACGGAATCTTGCGTAGAAATTTCTTTAATGAAAAATAAAATGCTAGTTTTTCATCTTATGAGGAACACATGACAGGAGCATGGACACTTACTAGGGTAACGAATCTATTGTTTGACAATGGTTTCATTGATATCAACCAATCAGTCACTCCACACGGAAACTCTTCCTGCCTAGAAAGTTTTATATTCTTTCCCGCAAATGCTACACCAGTCTCCCCTTCGCATCTTTCTGCTCTCCCACTCCAATAAAACATGTAACCAACCTCTTCAGGGAGCCTCATTCTAGACAAAGCCATCATAATTATGTTATGTTGTTGCGGCTCTTTGGCTATAAATGCTGTACTTCTTCCGGCGAGTGTTGTATAACATACATAATTTAATAAGGTGTGAGTATTCCAGCAAACAATATTCAAAGGCCTGAGCCTTCATGCAGTGGTAAGATGACGACCGGGTCCAGGCTGCAGTGTTCTGGGACACCCGTTGAGTCAGACCCTTTCACTATCCATTCGCCTCTTTATTAGTCTGCAAATTATTGCTATTTTTCACTGAGTGTTTTGTCTTTTTTTTGGCTATGGCCAGCTATAGTAAGCAATACATAACAGAATTTTTTTTTTAATCAAGCTATGCCTATGCTTAAAACATTTTAAAATGAAGAAAGGTATTGTACAGGACCAATTCCACTCTCTGAACAATGGATGCATTTACCTAAAAAGAAGAGCTAATCTCCATCATTGGATGCAAACGAAGTCGCAGGTGTTGCATCAGTTTTCCTTCTCTTAGAGAGATGTTTGAACATAGACTAGGGGTCTCTCACTCCCAGCTGTTAGATGGTCGTTGGCTCTACTGAGTTCATCCAATCCTTCACAGGCCTTGTTTTTCATTCTGTAGGGCGTCCAGCAAAATATCACCCTCCAAACCAAGCAGGCTCAGTAGGATTGCCGGTTTAATCACTGACGGTCCGACCATGCGATTGGTTGTACTGGGTTAGATGTTACAAGTAGAGCTTAAGAGTGACCTAAGACTACACACGTGCGCGCGCACACACACACATATATATATATGCCCCAACATGGCCGCAGTCTAACGACTGAAACAAGAAGAGTATAGGCGATAAAAGATACATGTACATGCATTTTTATGTATGTATGTATGTATGTATGTATGCATGCATGCATGCATGTATGTATGCATGCATGCATGTATGTATGTTTGTATGTATGTATGAATGAATGTATGCATGCATGCATGTATGTATGTATGTATGTATGTATGACCGCGTGCATATCGTTGGCGATTTTCTTTCTCCGTCTTCCCTTCTTTGGACTTTTTCTCTATTTCTGATGAAGAGCTCCGCTCGAAACGTGAAATCATCTTTCTTTTCTTTTCTTTCCTGAGCATCCAATAACACTGTACTTATTCCACGTCCTCGCGTTGTTGTTTTTCCGTGTTTTTTCTTGCTTGTTCATGTTTGCATTGTCTATGTATTTATGTATGTATGTTTGTATGTTTGTATGTTTGTATGTATGTATGTGCGCAAACGTTACACCAGTATGCTACAATAATTTAGACCTTGAACTTTGAGCAATTATTTTATTGTCATTTATGAAAAGACAAAAAGCTTAAATCAAAATTTTCTCATGCAATATTTAAAAGTCAACTGGATATACTTGTTTTTACTGACCCAAATTAACAATTTATAAAAAAAAAATTATAGTTAAAATGGAGGAACCAGTAAAATTCTTTTGTTCTACATAGAGATGCAAAACCTGGATTATTTCTCAGTGTTGTATCCTATGGTCACTGGATGTTTCGACACTTGAAAATTCTGAGGGTAAGGAATGATTTTAAGAAGCCTCAAACCCCGTTTTCTTGTTTTGAATTTAGCTCTCAGGCACACACTGAAATACAAAACATATTTGTTCCTACCGATGTGTTGTTTCACCCTACTCTCTCTGACAATTTTTGCGATATCACCTGCGATGCACTTCCGCAACATAGCGCTATAGAGACAGCCTCATTCTCAGACTGCATACACAAATGTGAGCATCTCTTCCAAAATCAATGAGGAGAATATTTATAAACTTCTTCGAATCCAGCAGTTTCTCTATTCTGGTTATAAATTCACAGATACACTAATAATTATTATTGCAATTGTTATGTTAATAAGTGTCGAAGAGACAATTTGGAAAAGCAACGGCTTTCAGTTAATGAAATACGCACTTTGTGAACGGAATCTATAAGTAGAACATTAAAAATAAGTAACACTTTTCTAAGTTAAACATGTAACATGTAACAATTACCATTGCTGTTATCCAGTTCCAGCGATGGTACTTTGTCCTTTAGGAACCAACTCTGACCCTGCATAAAAAAAATAATAATAATTATAATAATAATAATGATGATGATGATGATGATGATGATACTTTCTTTATTGGCCACCAGGGCCGAACACAAAGCATAAAGGGTGATGCACAGACGAGGGACAGTGAGGATAAACCTGTAAACAGCCAAAAAAAAAAACAATTAACAAGGAGATTAAACCAACAATGTTCTTCCCCAATAGAAGGGAGTTCCACCGAGAAGTAACTAAAGGAACCTCACACAAAACGGACCCCACTAAGACCAAAGGCACCTCAGGTAGGCACTCCTCTTCTCCTCATTCCATTTGGCCTACAGGTGCACACTTAGAGTAGGCCCATTCACACGAGCCATTCTTGCCACATTCACCCACATTTCAACAAACTTACTGGGTGGCAGCACCTCCCTCTCCAGCCTCACTTTCCTTTTCAGGTGGAACCTGAAAAAGTCAATGAGGCCTTAGCCGAAGAGGAATGTACCCGCCTTCAACCCTTTCAATCGCGTCTACCACACAACCTCTTTCGCCATAGCCACCAGACAGAGAAAAATTGCCTGTCCTTCTCGGCCAAAAGAAGTAGGCAGGGTGACCTCCACGATGGACTCGGACGATAGCCGGATCCGTCCTACACGTGACAATAACTGTTCGACAAAGCTCCACAAGTCAGCAATGCGTTGACACCGTACGAGAGCACACCCGTGCCTGTAGAGCTTATCGCGAACCCTCAGAGCCCCCCAGTATCACTGCCAGGCTAGATATTTCTGGAAGTTATCCATAGGACCCAGCCCGAAAGTCCTCCAAAAGAGACCAGCCAGTTGATCTCTCTCAATGCCCAGAACCTCTTCGAGAACGTCGTCACTCTTGCCCTCCACTCATCCTCTATAGAACTCCAAGAACTCCACCGACCGCATTGCCCGACTGGCCAAGTGCTGTGAGCGCTGGGAGACACTCTAGGTGCCAAGCACCCTGCCTCGGTCTACGCCTGATCCAGAACTGTCGCCCCGTCAAGGAAACGAGCTGCGGAAAAGCGCGTCAAAGAAACGGCGACCACACCTGTTCACCGTTAAGGTATTGTTGGAGATGCCGCAGCGTCAGCGCATGTCCGCGCATAATCAGTCCTCCACGCAACAGGTGCTGACAGCAAATGGACCGTCTGCAAAACGGTACCTGTTCCTTCCACAGGAAGCAGAAGACTAAACGCACCAGCCAGTTCAGTCACGAAGCGGAGCAAGGGACGACAGTCAGGCGATAGTATATGACGGATGCGATGTACGCATTCGCCACCTCTACCTGACCTTTCAGGAACAGCTTCCTCTCGGCCCATTTCTGGATGAGACTGGCCACCCTCTCTGTCACCTCACTCCAGTTCTTGTCCACTTGGAGGTCCGGACCGAACCAGACCCGAACAACTTAACCGGTTCTTCCGTCCAGTGCCCCACAACGCTGTCGATCGGCAAAGACCTCTCTCTCTCTAGTTACCCAGCTGCAGACCCCCTAACTTCTCCTGATTAATCATTGCTCCGTATTCCATTAGGATAGTGCGAACCATCTCGATTTCCGAGACGTCCAATGCTATCACAGTGACGTTGTCCGCATATGCCGACACGAACCTTCCACATCCTAGTTCACGCGGGATATCCCTCGAAAAATCCAGCTTCCGCAGTAATGGCTCGAGTGCCAGTATGTAGAGAAGGGGTGAGAGCGGGCATCCTTGACGGACCGAACGTGCGATGCTAAACGATTCCGACAGGTGACCTTTTACTTGGACCACCGAACGTATGTTACTGTACATTGCAGCGATCCAGCCTCTAAAACCGGGACCGAAACCAGCTGCCTTAAGGACAGCCTCCAAGTACTGATGGTTGACCATATCGAAAGCTTTAGATTGATCCAAATGGATCAGGGCCCTCACCCATGCCAGGTTCTTAACCAACCGTTTCTATGATGTATCGCATGAAGTGGAGGTTGTCGTGGATAGATCTGTTGGGGATAGCGCAAATCTGAGCTTCACCCACCAGTCTGTCAACGACAAGCGCCTACCTCTTTGCTAACAACTTGGTCAAAATTTTGTAATCTATATTTAGCAGAGTTACAGGCCTAAAGTTATCAACAATGTCCCCCTTGTTAGGATCCTTTCTCAGCAGCGCCACCACACCTCGGCTCACAGATCTGGAGATTCTCCCATTCTGCTAGCAGTTGCGATAGACACCCCTCAAAAGCTCGCCGAACAAGTCTAGCATATGAATATAAAGATCGAAGGGCAGACCATCCAGTCCCGGAGACTTCTCCCTCGTGCAACTAGCCAACGGGCCACGTATATCTTCAGCTGTTATCGGCATTTCACAGAACTCCACATCCCTGGCCGAAAGCCGCGGTAGGCTATCGAGGTAGGAAGTGAAGGTCACCTCCGCCTCCAGACCACCACGCGCCCCGTACAATTCAGCAAAGCGTCACTGAAATTCCGCACTAAACTGTTTCGACTCATGTAGCATGCGTCCGTCCTGACCCCTCAAAGACCGAATTTTTGTTTTATTACCACGGTGTTCCTCGGCCACTCGGGCCCATCGAACGGCTTTTGTCCCCTCCTATTGTAGAGCACGTGCCCTAGCTCTGACAACGCAACCTTCATGCTTGGTGTTGAAAAATTGGTTCAGAACCAATCTCGCTGCCAGCAAGTCGGTCGCTATGCCTCTACTGAGTGCCTCTTCTAGTTTCCTAACTAGGTCTCCCTCTACTCTAGTCTTCTCTATCGCTAGTTCTCTGCTAAATTTTACAGCTTCTGCTTTAATCTCCCGCTTTGGGACTACCCACCATCGGGTGTTGACGACTGCACCTGTCAACTTTTGATGAACTGACTTGCTAAGTCGGTCTCTGAAAGCTTGACGCGCTGGGAGGTACGCGTTCAGCTTCCAATATCCGAGCCCCTGCCTATGAAGCCTATTTAGGTCAACCGTACAGATCACAAATTTGTGGTCTGTATAGTTGACGAGTTTGAATTGTGGACAACCTATGCTGACCTTATCTGCTGACCTTCAAAATATCCTGTTTAGATAAGACCTGGATGATCCAACGTTGTTTGCCCATGTCCACACTGGGGCATTCGGATAATCCAGTCTGAACCTGTCAGCCAGTTGGAAACGACTGTGCATGTTTGCGAGGCTTGAGCACCCACCTGTTCTATCCGCTAACCCCACCCAATCCACACGTACATCCCAGAGATGTCCCTAGAAAGACCTCCAAACGTCTGAAGAAATCGGCCTGCCCCGATCCAGTCCAAGCGTACATAGCGACCCGTCTGAAAGCACTGCCTTTATTATCGTTTACGTCCAGGACCACTGACTTACCTTCCGGGTTCAGGAAGACCAACCGTATCTCGAGATCCAGACCTTTTCTGAACAACACCGCCACGCCACCCCCATTCCTGGTCAACTAAGAGATGCAAAGATCTCAAAATCGTCAAAAATGGGTGCTAAAGTGCATGTGTCCGCGATCCTGGTCTCACTGATGGCTATTATATCCAAATTCAGCCACCTGAGGTCATTGAGCAAGCGACCTTGCTTCCAGGATGTCCCCCCACCCCAGGCCACGTACATTTATGCAACCTACTCTTAGCACCGCCATATTGGTCTAAAAGGAAGGAGAGAAAGATTAGGAGTGTTACTTACTCCCCTGATGCCGTTGGAGATCGGGTGGTCCCAACTCCATTCTTAGTTGGACTTTTTGGGGAACCTTTATAGAAGCTTTACATTAGCATTTACTTGAGGGATCTTTGCATCGTCTGGAAAGGTATCCCTAATCGTTTGGAAAGTGTCCAAATCCATCTTCACCATCATCAAGTCCTTTGGCATGTTGCACGTGCTAGTCCAAGAAGATTGCCCCGCCCCACCTTTTTCAATGTCTTCCCTTCGTTGTTTTTTCTGTTCTTGTTGCATTTGTGGTGTGAGTTTCCTTTTTAGATTTTTTTTTGTCTGCAATGGGAGTTTTTGGTGCTTGTGGTGCTTTGGTCAATGATTGTGGTGTTGCAGGGGTTGTTTGAGTGTCTGCGTTTGTTGTGGGCGTATGTGTAATTTCCTTGTTATCTTGTTTTGGTGCAGGACAAGATGTTTCGCCTCTGTGACTTCTCTTTGTTTTTTTTTTTTATTTACTCTGTTCCTCCTTATCACTTTTCAATGTGGTAGAATCAGTGTCTGTTGCAACCTCGTCTTCTCTGTGTGGAAGAGAATTCCTGTTCGTATGTTTATCTTTTTCTGCGTGTTCGTTTGTGAGAGAGCGGGGTTGCTGAGCTTGGTTGCGAGTTGTTGGTTTTCGTGGTTGACCTCTCCGATGGTTTTCCTGCTAGTGCTGTTATTACGCCTGCCACCGCCGCCACCATTGTTGCTATTTTTTGCTGCATTCCCTGTTGTTGGTGGTGATCTTTCTATGGCTGGTGCTGTTTTTTGTTTCCCCAGCCTTGGTGTTGGTGTTGTAGCAAGTCTTAATAAACCTTTATCAGCAGTGATATGACGTCATAGTCATGTTGATTTGTCTTTGACGAAAGTTAGAATTCAAATATGAGCAGTAATTTCAACCAATGGGAAACTAATAATCCCATCTATTCGGTCAACATGACTATGACGTCATATCACCGCCGATAAAGGTTTATTAAGACTTGCTACTGTGTTAACGGAGGTCCACGGACCCTTGTACCTTCACGCTGAGGGCAGCGTGCTTGTAGATGTGTTGCTTCACCACAAGCAAAGCAATGAAGCCTTCTGCCAGCGGTGACCAAAGGTAATTTCGTCCCGTCCTTGAGGCGGGCATGGTCTGAGATGTTCTTCAAATCTTGTAGTTTTATTTGGATTAGCATTTCCAAATCCATCCCAACCCAGTCTTCTCTTTGCGTCCGTTGGACTTTTAGTAGGAGGGTATCGCTGCCCTCCGTGATCACGCATCCCACGAGCCACCATATGTTGATACCTGGTGTTATTCCGGGGATTCGAACTTTTATTGCTCTTCTGCCCATGTAGGACGGGTACATTATAAGCTGGTCATTTTTATGGAGTCCCACCGAATGCTTCATGGCTAGCTCTTCTGTTTTAATAAGGACCGAGATAATACCAAAACGTCGAGTCCTTTGGATGAATTTGACATCCTCTCAAATTGATTTCAGTGCCGTCTCCACTGAATGCGGGAGAGTTGTTCTGCTCTCTGAGACTGCACCGAAACGCACTTATACTTTGCTGTCCTCTTCTCAGTTTGTACCTCCACTTCAGCTGGGATTGCAAAGTTTGCCACCAGACAGAGATAAAATTTTTATCTCTTTTTATGAATTTGTGGGCCAGGGTTAACATCTCTTTTTTGTTGGAGATGTCTATCTCAGTACTTTTGTTGGCATTTCGCAGCTGCTGCTGCAAAAATACTTGTTCTCCTCTCACAGTTGATGGTGGTGGTGGAATCGTTCACGTTGTTACTGCTATTGTTACTTCCAAATACACCCGCCTCTCTGTTGCTGGTATTGATGTTGGTATTGGTTGTATTCTGGATGTTTTTGTTGTCGTTATTTGTTCTGTTGTTGTTTTCTGATAAGCTTCTCTGCTCCGAGTTGTTGGAATTATTTTCTGTGTTGATATTAGTTATCGTTGTATTTTCCACATTATTTCTGTTCGGGGAGTTGTCTGTTACATTTTTGTTGTCTATTCGACTATCGAGAGATTGTATGTTTCCCATTGTGTCGCTTATGGTAAGCAGAAAATGACAAGATAAGGGAATTGAGACAGAAGATGCGATAGGATAATTAAGCTTAGACAAGTCATAGATAAAATAAGAGCGACAGTTATTTACACGGGTGCACCACAAGTAGGGTATTCAGATAAACAGAACGATTGCAATTATCTTTAATGAAAACAAAGTGTTGCTCATTTTCGGAGTGAAGGGCAAACTGCATAACATTTGTGTACAAACTTCAATTCTTCGTGGAAGTAGTGCATGAGCCTTAAATGCAGAGAACTTACAAAGGCCAAAAAGAAATAAAGCAAGCACGGTGCGCTAGATGTTTAACGTGTGTGTTTAAACTACAGAGCACAAAAAGCTGAGAGAAAATCTGAACATAAAAGGAATCAGATGTAGTCTGAAAGAGAAAAGGATGTGGTAGCATTGGTATGTGGTATGTACGGAAGATGAAAGTAATACACAGTACTCAATGTGGATCGAATTTGCAGGAGAAAAAAAAACTGGCCTTTCTCTTTTGGCCTTAATTCTTTCGGAGATTCTTGATCTGGGAAACTAAAAACTAGTGCAGCTAGTTCTTTCAAATTTTCGTGGAAGAATTTCAGTTGGAGTATAATAATTGACAATAAAATAATTGCTATAATTTCAATGTGAAATTATTATACAATAGACGACAAAACAAAAGTGTTATATATATGAACGATATGCAAATGAGTATGCATGTATGTATTCGAGTTGCATACAAGCAGAGTGAACTGAGTGCATTTTATCACCCTGGGATTTCTACGTCCTTGACAAGACTAAAGACTTCATTCTCTTACACTACCTCTGAGCGTTCACCAATATGGTGTGTGTGTGTGTGTGTGTGTGTGAGTGTGTGTGTGTGTGTGTCTTTGTCTATGTGCGTGCGTGTATGTCTACACACGCGCGCGCATACACATACACATGTTTCTTTCTGTGTTCCTTTCTGTGGAAGAGCGTAGGCTCGAAACGTTAAAGACTTTTTCACTTCCCGAGCGTTAAACTAATAAATCTGTTTCCTGTCTATGCCACTTGTCTTCGTCTTTTGTTTTTTTATGAATTCTTCCTATACACAGGGTGTCCCAGAAAGATTTATCCATTGATATTTCTTAATTATTCAAAATAAACTTAAGGAAGGATAATGAAATTTCGCACACACATTCTAATGTAAATTGTCGATCCATTGCAGTATTTACATTTCAAAATGATCGTCTTTCGCCTTAACCTACAAAAAAGTGATCCCAGAAGAGTCTATGTGCACACAAGTCCGTGTAGAATTGTGGAAGAATGCAGGATCTGATCTTCGGGACGGGAGACGAAAGAGTTTAGCTTTTGAAAATGTAGCTGCTTGTAGGTTTTCGTAGTTTTGTGCAAAACAGGTACTTGTTGGTGCAGATTCCAAATGTATGTCCCGGAGAGACTTGCAAAGATGCAATCTGGTTGTTCTGCAGCATGAGTCGCAGTTGTCTGCCGTTGGTAAGACGCGTGTTGTTGCCACTTAGACTACGGAATTTCGATATGGGACTGCATTTTTTGTTTCCCTCACTGGTTCATAGATCGTATCTTGGTAAAACTGTGTACATGTTGAAGAAGAATTCATATAAGTTCCCCACCCCAAATAGAATTTAAGTTTAAAGACTTCGGATTCTCCGGAAATGTAACAAAGATATTTTTCTGATATATGTAATTCAAACTTTGGTCTGGTGTAATTCGATCTTCGTCTCTAATTGTAGAAAGTTGCATGTTTGTACGAGGAGAAGGTAGCTATTCCTTAGTCGAGGGCATGAATTTTAACAATCAAATGTTAGATCCAGATTTAGCAATCAAACGTTAGATCCAATTTTAACAATCAAATGTTAGATTCAATTTTAACAGTTTACTAGATGTACTCGTGACCCGTTCGATCACAACCACTCCAAGTTGAAAATGTCGATGCGAGACGGCAAAGGAAAAATACTATTTTATTTAAAATAGTAATCCTTATCATCTTAATCAAATTTCAGAAAAACAGACAGAGAGTCCCATCCGAGGGTTTATTTCAAATTCCATATTATACCTATAGGAGCCATCCGACAGCACAGAGAAGAAACATTGCCTCAAATTTTTCCAATGCAACTACGGATTAAGGAAAAAAAAAAAGAGAACATAGTATTTTCCCCTTTAAGAAAATAAAGATCAGGTTGAAAAATGTGGCTTTGAAGTGCCGATTCAGAAATAGAAGAACCTTCTCCAGAATTTGACCTTGAGGTTTGTGAATGAATTGCTATGACAAATGACAACAATACCGGGAATTGCTTCCTCTTCAAGGGTACACCCTCTTCTTCGCTCGAATTCAACTTTATTCAGGGTATCATTACAATTTCATTAGCAAATATTCCAGAATTAATTTTTGCAGCAATGACATTCTCTTTCAATTCTTATACGATCAATCTGGTTCCATTACAATGCTGTGGTGGATTCAGATTCCTTAGCAATATAATTGGTGAGCTAACTTTTAATTTCAGCCTTTGAGGACACATACCAGAAAATTGCAGGGAATTAAAAAATTCTAATGGAAAATGTCTGACATTAACTTCATATAGACTGTCGAAAGATCTGTACACTGTGCAGTGAGAGCCTGGTGCATGGAATGACCTAATGTACAGCACTATAAACATATCATCTGGGCAATGAGAAATTGCGGAAGCCTCATCTGTCGTCTACAACAGGAGAATCCAGACGCGGTCTCAGGAATTTTTCGAAGGGAGGGCAGAAGGTTAGAAGGGAACACAATTCCAGGAGAAAAGGACGTAATAACATTATTTAGAAGGGTGACTTCATTTCTTGAGAGGGGTACATGTCCCTCAGGACCACCATCACCCTTGGGCCCGCCCACGGAGTCCATGAGATATATTCTAGCTCCCGGTTAATACATTCATGGTTATGTTCCCGTTGGTATGCAACTTTTAATGCTAGCTACACAAGAGCAATTTCTCAGTGTCTATAAAGCTTTTAGTTGCATTTCTAATCAAGTTTAGTTGATTCAAGCTAATGGCTCAGACTTTTTGCGCGGGTTTCTCTATTTTAACGATAATCTTTTTCGGTGAGTCATAAAAAACTTGTGTTGCTAGTTGTCTTTGAAATGTTACATGGGAGAATTTTGATTAATGCTCTTAATCTTTCAATAAATAACAATGAAATAATTGTCCTTTCACTATCAAATTGTTCGTCTTTCTATACCGGTCTAACATTGGTGAGTGTGTGTGTGTTTCTGTGTGTGTGCACGCGCGTAATGCGAGCGTGTGCGCGATTGTGTGTGTACGTGTGCTTGTATACGAATCATATGTGTATGTACATGTATGCATATTTTTTTTGTATATGTGTATATATCAATGTGTCAATTCATATATATATATATGTATATATGTGTGTATATATATATATATATATATATATATATATATATATATATATATATATATATATATATATATATATATATATATATATATATATACTTCTCCACGTCTAGCTGTACAGACTTTTTGTTTGTTTATTTCACCGTTTCGTTTTCCTGTCTTGTTTTCCATCCGCCACTGTCCTCCATGGAACAAATTTAATTTGTGTTCGTGGGAAGAGCCATTTTAACGATGCGTCCTGCCCTAACTCTTCGAAACGCCAGTGTTTTAATGGTGGCAGCTGATGAAGGATATGTTTTCTATGTGGCCTGCATGTTTTTTGTACCTTGTTTATCATTTTGTCTATGTTTTTTTGCAACGTTATGTACCCAGATATGTATCTATATGTACATGTAGATGAAGGTATGTACATACATGTACATATATATGCATATACTCATATATTGTTTATATATATATATATATATATATCGGTTTCAATCCTTTTGAATAGCTGCTACACATATGGTTGTAGGTATTTAGATATATTTACATATGTTAAGTATGCATTAGTTATAGGTGAACGTCTTTATATATGAAGAACGTAATAGGTATATGCAGAACCGTGTTTGTGTGATGTGACGCAAAATGTTGCGCAGAGAAAAACAACGAAACGCATAATGATTATATATACGTATATATCTATTATACCTATTTGCATAGAGGTATCCTCCGCGTTACTGCTACTTCAGCTTACGGGATCTTGCACTTACGGAAATTGTAAAATATGACTATAGGAAAGTGATTATACACCATTAGGTGTACACCGCTTCCGTACATTAAATTTCTAGAAGAAACAACGGAACGCAGATTCTGAACAACATAACAATATTTATTTACAGTGGAATTCAGTTCACGCTTGGAGGGAATTCGGTAGCTCGTCGCCCTCGGTTACTGAGACGCCTTCTGAATGATTTCCGTGGTTATTTGTGAAGCTCTGGTGCTGACATGTGAGAGAGCTCTGTTGGACATCTTGGCTCGACGGAGATCAGTCCACGAAGAGACTGAGAAAAGGCGCCAAAGCTGGGTGTCGAACTCTACGCATGCGCATGAGACTCTTCCTGTATTCCTTCCGGAACTAGTCCCTGCGCATGCGTGGATAAAATTCCGGACATTGAACATATAACAGTCGTCTGCTATAAGATGTCACTACATGACCATTAATTTCAGGATACGGTCTGTAATTTCGCTCGTACGGAAACTCGTACTGCGTAATTTTAAATTGTTAATTTAAAACTACACTTTCTTCTTAGCTCAGTGGCCACTTGCGTTTTAATTAAGATCAAAGCATTTAGTTAACGATTTGAAAAACTATCATCACGTTACACACATACATGTACACACCTACTCACACACACACTCGCACACACACAGATATGTATGTATGTATGTATTATCCGAAGTGTACAGTAGTATATATCCACCACAGTTGGTCTTACCAATCGGGTTCACGCTAGGGATACAACGGAATGTTAGGTAACAATCCGATTATATAACCCTACGCTCATCAGATGTAGCCGATATAGAAGGAAATATGGCGACTACTCTCTCTCTCTCTCTCTATATATATATATATATAAATATAATATACATAATCTTAACGGGTGTTATGACCTACAGCCACGTTGTATTATTTTCAGATTTTCAGGAACGTGCTACTTCCGGAAAGCAAGGGATTCCTGTATATGTAAAAGTTTTATATCTACATTTACATCAATAGCATTTAAACAGGATAATGATTATTTAATCCCAAGATAATAATTATTGAATTACTAGGCAATATGATTCAATCAATGTAACAATATACTCCAAAGGCAACATAAGCGGTAGTTCATGTGCTGTATATAAAAACAGATTAGTACGTGAGATTTAAGTTAACTAATTTTGCTATGGTAAAAGTGATAATAAGTATTCTTATCATGGAATTGGAAAATTCATTCAGCTAAACACAACTCTTGTTATGAGACTAACTAAATGTAGAGTTCCGTTCAAGGCTGGATTCATCGTATTTACCAGCATATAAGACATCTCCCTATTTTACAAGTATATTATGCGGGGGGGAAAAAAGAATTTAGTATGTTTCATTTACCTCTCGTAGAGGTAAGATATGTTTGTCTGCATCTAAATGCCTTATTGTGACAATAGTGATGTAAAGGATGAAACCATAAATTTATCAAAAATAAACTAATTTATGGACTACAGCATTTCATAGTTGTTTATATTTTGGTCAAGGGAATTACCATAAAAGATGTGTAAAACTTGTGTTTCTTGCTGTAATTTTTATGTAACCTCGATCGGTTACCAAGACGGCGCACTAGGATTTGTTACGAATAGCTGACATACAGGTGAAAGTTTAACGTTCATCCTTCTTGGGGAATTTTTCATTTAGATGATTTTAAAAGATTTTTTATTACATATATAACACGTATGTATATGATACATATATAATACAAGAGAAAGACAAAGAAAAAGTGAAAAAATGGAGAATAAAGAAAAATCATCAATGCAGCATCAAGTGCTTCAATTTATCGCACACCACAATGTTCAACGGAACTTATTGAAGCAAACCAGCACGCTCACATTACCATGAGCGATGGCGAGGCTAAGGCATTGGAAAAGCCAAGCACTCACACCGGCATCACCTGACACCTCGGTGAGGCGAGCTGCCAACGATGACAAGAGCTTCGTCATTAGTGGCCCAGTCCCTCCAAATGTCTCAAATACCACAGCGCCACAGGTTGAAAAAGATAGTTCACTGCCAGGTCCAGATACTTCAGGGTTTTGTCCAGTTCGGCTACGGTAGCAGTGACCCTCCCGTTTACTGCAGCATCCAGGATGTAGGAGAGAGCAAAAGAGTCACAGACCGTGGCGTCCCAGATGAAGCACCTACCTCTTACCCAGGGACAGAGGGTAAGACCATTTGGTCTCTTCCCATCACTTCTGGATAAAATATCCAGTATACCATGGAATATTCAGCTATCTCCAAATAAATTTCCAGAGAAAGACATGAAAAAACACTACAGTATTGACAAAAGCACAACACCTTGGAGAATTTTTCTTTGCTTTGAAAACAGGAAATTTAGAAGTTAATAAAGAATCACTAACAGATGTCTCTTTTGAGAAACTAGCTGCACCTCCAAGTGCATCTGAAAGAACAGGAGAAACATATGAACTCAAGATATTGAAGATGAAGAATCACTGCATCCTACTGACAGGGGTAGTGAATGCCATCTTGGGATCTAAACCAAACCATGTAGCAGTCTGCCAGTGCAAAGTATGTATCCATGTTCTTTCAGGACCCAGAATCTTGATGTCATTATAAAACAAAAGTAAAAACAAACTGGATGGCACTTATTATTTTAAAAATTCAATGTTTTATACTATTTGTGACAATAGTAAGCAGCGTTTGAGAAAGTGGAAACTGTACAGCCCATCAAAGAGTGTCATTTATTGCTTTTGCTGTACTTTGATGTCAAGCCACCGTAACTGGTTTTTCAACAAAGATGGCTTTAATGATTGGGAAAAAAGCAGAGGAGAATAAAAAAACATGTGAACAAAGCCAAAGCAACAGAGATTCTGTGTTGCTATTCAATATTTTATGTAGGGAATATTCTCATGTTAATAGGGGGTTGAAAAAACAAATACAGGAAAACAAGAAATATTGGACTGAAATATTGCACTGTGTTGTGGCTGTGATGATATTTCAAACTGAAAGAGGCCTGATATTAAGGAGTAGTGAAGAGATCATAGGATCGAAGTACAATAAGAACTTGGGGGGGGGGGGGGAATTATGGAACTTATTGCACAGTTTGATTATTTTCTAATAGGTCACTTGAAAGCATTTAGCAATCCAGGAAGAAGTAAGTAGTCATACTTATCATTACCATATACAAAAAAAATTTTCTGTTAAATGCAAAATATGTACATCATATTGTAGCAGAACTTAACACTGCTAACTATTTGTCAGTTTCTGTAGATTTAAAAGCAGACCACACTCATGTTGATTAGTTAACAGTTATTGTGCATTATGCAGTTTCTGAGAAGCTGATAGTAAGAATTTTAACTTTCCTGCAGGCTGGTTCCCATAAAGTAGAGTACTAGCCACATCCATGTTAGAATTTCTTAAGAAATAGTGTATAAATTTTGAAGACTGCAGGAACTGTCTTATAACGGCTTCATTAATATCTGAGCACTACACCAGAATGCAAGCCAGACTTAAGGAAATGAACTTGGCTACAATTTTCATTCAGTGAATTTTGTTGGACATGCTACTGCTTCTTGCTGTGTTGAAGCTCTTAGCTATTTTGGCTTCATACAAAAGATATACACTTTTCTGTGTTGGCACACAGATGGGCAAATTTAATGATATCTTCGGAAGGAAATAAAAGAAAACTAACTTTGAAGTCCTTGTCAGAAACTCATTGGTCATCAAGAGCATATGCTACTAAAGCCCTCATTGATAGATATAACTGCATTCAAAACACTCAGAGACATTTAAGATGATTTAGAACTAAAACCTGATGCAAGATATGAAGCTCAGACTTGGTAGGCAAGGGCCCGGGAACAGGGGGTGCAGCGGGTGCACCCGCACCCCCTAGAATTTTCAGGGGGTGCAAGATAAAAATTTGCACCCCCTACATAATCTTACCAGTTGCAGAAAAAAAGTGTCTAAAATCTATCGGTATACAATGCTTAAGTTCGATCTCGTTTCAAAACAAAGAAAAAAATAAATATATAAATAAATAAAAGTGATGAAGCTGGCATAAAATTCCCTAGGGAATTTAGGACCACTAACTTCTGAAGGCAAGTAGCGTCAAAATACAAAAAAATAAGTGACAATAACAACAGTAGCAGCAACAATAACAACAACAAAACCAGCATGTATGGTTAATTTTGAATATATAGCATTACTTGAATTATTGAAGACAGCTCCCACCCAATTTCTGTCTGTCAATACTTCTCTCCATCTTTTAGTACCACTCCCAAGTTCTTTGTAATTGGTGTTGCTAAAGACTTAAAACATGGTTGAATGGATTCGTCCGTTTGACCCCAGTCTAAAAATGAAAACCCCTTCAAAATTCTTTCAGTACAAAACGACCATTCAATATTCCTTACATTATCAACTTGACCATTGCCTGGGTAAGTGCCTTTTTTTTTCAACTCCAACTTTAGTCTTGATTCACCTTTTCATTAAATCTTTACTTTCCTTTTGTCTTTATTCCTCTCTATCTGCTCTTTTTATCCTTCTCTTGAGTTCCTTAGGAAATAGTTTCCTTTTAGCGTTACTACTAACAAATCGTATCTTAAAGACGTAGTTTAGACAGAATGCCTTATATATTGACAACTTTCATTTTTTTATCTTGCCTTAATTCTGTCATATTATTAATCAAAAGTCTTCTTGCCTATATATAAAATAGTATCTGCGTCATATCTGTTTCCGATACTGTCCTGCTTTTTCGTTTTATATAGAAAACGTTGATTTAATTAGTTTGATAAGTGCCTCTGCACGAAACTCTCGAACCTTCAGTCACTATGTAACTTTCTCCGATCAATAAATCTATACTTATTGAGACTGACTCAACATAAGTTCTATTTTTCATGTTTGAACCACTACGCCTCTGATGAGAACCCAACAATGTTCGGAAATCGATTAAAGTTGTTCATCTTTTTTTCAATCTACGGAGAAATGGCTAAATTTGCCCTCTTTATAAATATACGATATATATATATAAATATAAATAGACCTCGATAATCGGCTCGGGATTCTCCCCAGTGACTTTACAAAGGTCACTTGGGGCCCCAATTCGCCGTGAAACCATTTGGTAGCTGGTATTGTTACGAGGTCTATTTATATTTACCCACTTCTCTACTTGTAGAGTAAGCTCTCCTCCGGTTATATGGTTTTACCGTATGTTATCACATATGTATATGGACATATATACATATATATATATATATATATGTGTGTGTGTGTGTGTATATATATATATATATAAAGAGAGAGGTAGGTAAGTACATATGTAAGCACACACACGCACGCATATACATACGAATGTATGTATTTGTGTGTCTGTATGTCACCCCACTATCGCCTGATAACTAATGTTGATGCGATTATGTCCCTGTAACTTGGCGGTTCAAAAAAAGAGGTGATAGAATTAATACGAGGCTTCCAAAGAATAATTCCTGGCGTTGATTTCTTCAAATAAAAGACGGTGCTCTAGTATAGCATATCGTTTTTTGAAGCATATTGGATGGAACGTCATGTTGCTGGTTTTGCCAATAAAAACACAAGCACTATTTATTTGATGTTCACTATTTGTTTTTCAGGTTTTTGTTCGACCAGAGTTCTTTCGTTACAATTCAGTGGCCTTATACGTGGTTCTTTACTTATTTTTTTCTTTCTTGTGTCTGCCCTTTTTAATCATCTGCCATGTTGTATTCAACAGAAATTCAAAATCTTACGGGAAACTTCGTAAATCTTGTAAGGGAACTTGCTGAAGAGTGCAGTGCAGAAGTAAGTCAGTGGTTTAACCGTCGGAACAATTTCCTCTCTAATACAATTCAAAATGAAATTTTAGAGGCATATGCTCATAACATTTTACATGAGATCAAAATAAAAGTAGAAAATTCCAGATTTATTGGCATTATATGTGATGGTACCACTAATTACTCTGGCATGGAACAAGTATCAATCACTGTCCCGTACGTTTCTGAAGGCCTGAATGTCAATGAGGATTTTTTAGGTTTTTATAATCCCCCTGACTGCTCTTCGGAGATACTGACTAAGATTTTTCTAGATGTTTTTTGTCACCTTAACATTTCACTTGGCTCAAAGTTATGCTGTTTTTCATTTGATGGTGCAAGTACCATGAGTGGAAACATTTCAGGTGTACAAATACGATTCAAACATTTGTTCCCAGGTACATATTTTGTACACTGTGGAAACCGCTCTCTAGACCTTGTCCTCCAAGAAGTTAGTTCTAAGGTTACCTTTGTAGCTGATGCACTGAACTTTGTTCATCAATGCGCCGTTCTTGTAAAAGAGTTACCAAAAAGAAAAGTCCAATGGACAAATCTTTGTGGTGAGAATGTCATCATGTTGCAAGCAGTGTGTCCAACTTGGTGGTGCATTAGAACAACAGCACTGAAACGAGTAGAAAACAATTATAAGAATATTCAAAATTTTTTGCTTGACCTTCTTAATGACTCGTTGTTAAGAGCAACAACAAAGGCTACTGTTAAAGGGCTGCTAAAGCAATCTGGCGAAGCTTCCATTTTGTTCGGAATTAAAATCGCTGGGGATATATTTGGGGTATGTGAGCCAGTGGCACGTAGCTTACAGCGTCCAGGCACGACAGCCGGTGATTGATTGAAAAGTTTAAAAACTCTCTTTCAAAAATGAGAAGTGAGAAGGTTTTTGAAAAATATTTCGATGAAGTATCCTCTTCTGACTTGGTGAAAATGCCCAACATTTCGCGATCTAAAAATACACCACTGCGCTTTAGGCACACAACAACTACTGAAGAAATTGCTCTTTCTGGCGTCGGCAATTTTTCTCTATAATGGCTGTCATCGAAAATGAATTGACTCGCCGGTTTCAGCAACAGGGAATACGTGTATGCTCTGAGCGAGAGGAGTTGCTGTTGTCAGCAGTCACTTGTGGAGTATTTAACTTTGAAAATGCACATCTACCTGCTTCTTTTGATTTGCTCTTACTGTCATCTCAAATCAAACTTCTTGCTGGCCTATGGACGGAAAGGGAAAATTTGCCTAAATCATTTAATGACATAGTTGAAAAATGGAGAGCGTCTGATGCTATTTTTCGTTCTAGTATGCCACAAGTGTTAGCGTTAATGCAGCTTGTCTTGTCTTTACCTGTATCTGTTGCATCAAGCAAAAGAACATTCAGTGCACTTCGCCATTTGAAGACCTGGCTCCGTACCACAATGACACAGCACCGTCTTACACATTGTGCCATAATGCATGTACATAAAAAAATATACGATGAAAACACTTTGCACATCCCCATGAAACGTTTCATTAACAAAACGTGTGATCGTAGGAAAACTTTTGGAATATGTTGATACAATTTTTTTTTATATACGTGTGAATTATGGAGTGATGCAAAAACTCGGTTTACTTCGATTTTAACACTTCTTATAGCTTCATTATTTCTTTCTTGGTAAACTGACATTTGAATGTTCAGAGAAAACTTCAAAAGTAACTGTTAGTGACTTCTCTTCAAGATGAACAAAATTTGGCATCATGCTGTTATCAAGTACTTGTAGAAAAGGATTTAGTCCCCAAGAACATGTTGATATATCGAAGGATGATGCTCCAGTTTTATCAACAGTGCAAAACTGATTAACTGATTTGAGCAGAGATAATTTTGAGAAGACTAATGATCTGAACAGTCTGCAACTGCCTCCACCGGAGAAAAAAAATAAATTGCCAGTGTTATTAGCATATCACGTGTGAGAGCTGAGAATATTCTACACAATAAATTTGGCATGATGAAAGTTTCTGCTTGGTGGGTGTTGCTTCTTCTGACACCTGATTAAAAGGGCACCAGGCTGATCACATTTCGATAATATCTGACATTGCTTGAGGCAAATCCAGTTTCCTTAAATGTGCTGGGTTTATCATTTTGAGTTAGAGAATAAGAGATAATCTAACAGTGGAGATACTCCTCAACACTTACTCTAAAAAAGGTCATCAAGATCGTTTAATCTGCAGGGAAGGTGATGGCCTCAGTATTTTGGATTGCAAAAAGCATCGTGTTTATTGACTACTTTCAAAGGCTCTCACCATCAATGGAGAGTACTGTACTGTGCCACCTTTCTAAGGCAGTTGCGAAAGGTTATCAAGGCCAAACGCAAGGAAAACTGTCGAGTATGTTGTTCTTTCATCGAAACAAATACTCCAGTGCACAAGTAATTGGTTTCGATGGCTGCTGTGTGTGATTGGCTTTGGACTGCTAAGCCACTCTCCCTACTTTAGTGATATGACCTCATCTTATTATCTATATCCCCTACATATATAAAAAAAAATCCTCGGTTTGGAACCAATATCATAGTGATGATGTCTTATCAGCTGTTGAAAACTTGTTTAACTAACAGGATAGCTTCTTTTCCAAGGCAATCGAAGCAATGAATCGCTGAAAGAAGTATGCAGATGACCCTTTCTGTTTGATTTTCACTTGTCAATTGCTTCAATTTTATTCCAATTTCAAAAATGTGTATTGTTCACATGAACTAAACTAACAGTATGTTTATCCAACATTTCACAAAACTTTATTAAAACTTCCATCGTTGAATGTTTTAACATTGTAATGTTGTCGCCTTGTACAAAATGCCAGCTTCCACATCCTGTTCTCTGATGGAGGGGAAAATGATCAAACTTTAAACCTCTGTTGCAGTTTTCTAAAGTTTTTCTGGAATAAGTGAATAGCATCAGATTCAATGGGAAAAATTACACCAATATATCAAATTTGAAAATTTTCGCTTAATTTTAAAATTTCAGAAAGTGAAATCAAGCAGAAAAGATCCTAATATTTAAAAATGAACTTCATTTGGTCACATTCTATGAGAATATATTGGTCAGCCTGTTAACTTTCCAGTCGATCCTCGTTATAATAAAAGTTATCATTATTGAACATTTGTTTGTTTTGATGCCTAAATTAGAAAACTTCACCTTGTTTGTAAAAATTTGGGGTACTACAGGAGAAGTGCGGACCTGAGTTCTGAGAGTGCGCATGTCACAAATTTGCGCGTGCACGCGCATTAGTTGTAAGTAGTCGATTTTAGCTCACAAGGCAAATGACGAGACGCGCGGATTCACGCTACTAGTTGATTTTAGCACAGAGGTAAACAACGAGACGCACGGACGCGTGCTACTTGCTGTAAAAGGAGCGGGGTTATCCATGTAATGCAAAAAGAAAATTGCAGATAAGTTGAATATAAAAGTGAAAAATAATCATTGAATACTGAAAAAACATTCACCTCCCCTAACTTTAAACCCTAACCCTAAACCTAACCCCTAACCCTAAACCTAACCCCTAACCCTAAACCTAACCCTAACCCTAACCCTAACCCTAACCCTAACCCCTAACCCTAAACCTAACCCCTAACCCTAATCCCTAACCCTTAATAAAATATGGGAAAAGCTGGAGATGAATGTTTTGAAAACATTCTGAACTATCTTTCAGAATGGTTTACTTTTCAATGAAATATCATTTTGTTATTTTTCATGTTTTTATTCAATTTATCTGCAATTTTCCTCTTGTATTAGATGGATAACCCACCCTCCATTTACAGCAAGTAGCGAGTGTCTCGTTTTTTACCTGTGTGCTAAATTCGACTACTTACGACTAGCGTGTGTGCATGTGCAAATTTGTGACATGCACACTCCCAGAACTCGGATCCACACTTCTCCAGTAGTGCCAAATTTTGAAACTGAGTTTGCACCCGCTAAGCAAATTTTGTTCCCGGGCCACTGTTGGTAGGCAAAATGGACTGCCTTGAAACTGCTCTAATGGCTACGATCTAGAATTTAATTCTTGTACAGCTTAACAGTAAAAATAGAGATTTTCTCAGAGTTGAAGTTGATCTGAGAAAAGTTGTGGATCTTACTAGTTCCTCAGAAAACTTTCTGAAATCACATTGGGATAAGTATGAGGAGTTGGAAGTGAATGCAGGACTTTCAATATAATTTTAGATCAGTTTGTCACCTTACAAAAACACAGGTAGCCTATCAATCAGTGCAGGACAAGTTCAAAGTTAGAGTGAACATATGTAGTTGATGCAGAGATAAGAACTGAAACTGAACGACCCATTGCCATTTTCCCCTGTGATATTAGTAATATGTTCATAGAAGATATTGTGCAGAATGCAACCTTTTGTTAACACAGGTCATGTTTCACCCCATCTGAACAGGCACTTTTAATCCATAATGAAGGGCTTGCTTAAACCTTTCCAACTGTTGAAGTAGCTCTTAGAACATATTTGAGCTTGATGACCACTAGCTGTTCAGGAGAGAGGCATTAAGTAAATTGGGACTAATGAAGAATTATCTGAGAACCACAATGACGTTTGAAAGACTAAGTACTCTGTCTTTTGGATGTAGAAAGTAGAGTTCTAAAGACAATACAGTTCAAGAAAACTATTAAAGATTTTTCAGATACCAAGAGTAGAAACAATGTTTTTTTGTATGTATTGTAGTTGTATACTGTCTTAAGTTGGTAAAACTTGCTGCACTGTTTAGATGACAAAATTTTGCATGGTAGATGCATTTAAATGTTCTATATGCTAACTAGTCACCTTTAATTACATGCAATAGGTGGATTTGGGGATGTAAATTTGGTGATTTTTTATGGATTTGAATTTCTGTGAACACGGGGTCAATAAACTTGAAGTGCCCTGGGCCCCCACAAGCTTTAAATCCAGCCCTTCTCACAGAAATTACTTTTTTGAACATTTCAAACTGTTTCCAATATCTGTAACTTTTCCTGTTACAGCAAAAGCTCTAAACAATTTTTCTTTTCTTCAAGCTGCAAATGATCAGAATGGAATTCTATTGGGGGGGGGGGGGTAGAGACCAGACAATTTAAGAATAATTATCATGAATAGGCAACATGCCAAAAATCCTTATCTTCAAAATATCTTTCATTTTATGGCGAAATACAAAAACAAGAGAATTGCCCTTGGGTAAGTTGTATTATAGCAGGGGACATTGTCATCTTTTGCATCTTATTCTTTTTATTTAACACTACGATGAAATTGAGAAGTGACTTTAAATTTCATTTTATTACATATGAAATTATTTATTACAAATATAGGTAGGGTCCCAACATGGCTGCAGTCCCAACGACTGAAACAAGTAAAAGGCAAAAGATATAAAAAATATAAACATTTTCTATTCTAATAGTTTTCTAACTGGACTTTTCCCAGTCTGATACAAAATACTAATACAAATGTGTGTGAATTTCTATTGATGGTACATCACAAGTCTTCCCTTTTCAACATAAGCTATTCTCTACATATGTATGTATCATCATCATCATCATCATTATCCTTCAATGTCTGATGATCTTTTGATATATGCATCTTTTGTATAGATGTAAGAGGCGTTTTATCTTTGTGTGAATATTAACTTGTGGTTGTGGTTATGTATGTGTAGGTGTGTATTTGCAAGCTCACGTTTCAGGGCTGAACTAGATAAAGCGCTTAATTATATTGTCATTCTAATAAAGGAAAACTAGAGAATGAAAATCAAGTTCACAGTCTTATCATCAGCCTGAATAAATCACAGTTAACGGTCAATGTTAAATCCTAAGGAAGCAAGGTGAAAGCAAGTCACATGTATGTGCTGAAAACGTGATCAGGAAGTAAGTAAGGTGTAATACACGCGAGTGGATTGAAATTCTGGGGTAGAGTTAACAATCACTTCATCCCTTGTCAATCCCTTAGCAGAGGTTTGTGCTTACTCATACACATATATATATTTCCACACATACACATTGTTTAGCTATATATATATATAGATGTTTATCATATATATGATGTATATATATATATATATATATATATATATATATATATATAATTTTAGGGACAAAATCCAAAATTACAGGTAAAAACTCAATTAAAATCAATTTATAAAAAATTAAAATTAAATTGAGCTTTATAGATAAAATATATATAAAATATATAGTTTTAGGGAAAATAACCAAGTTTCAAGAACTCATCGATGAAAATCCACTATCACGTATAGAAAAATTAATAATTAAAAGCACAATAAATGAGTATAATATAAAGTAAAGTAAATATCATAAGATAAATATAATAAAAAGATTACGTGTGTTTCATAACTAATTTTCAAATAGAAAAGAAATTTAAATCGATTAAAATCAATTGAAATTATCGAAAATATATTCTATTCAAAAATATAGCTACTCGTCAGATCGTAAGTAGAACAATAATTAGATATATATATCTCTCAACCAACAATAAGTACCAAATGAATTAATATGAAATACTTATTATATAAAGATAGAAAAATTATTAAAAATATCATAATATAAAAATAATAACCATTCAATTATCATCCCTTCATCCATTATAATAACGTATATTATATACAAAAAACATCTTACATAAATTATCATTGTTTTAAATACAATTTGAACGAAGTTTAAGTTTAAAATAATAATGAAGATAAAATTAGTACATATTTAACCGGTGTAATAGTTAAAGCTATACTATTTAAAGCTAAAGACGTTTATTTAATTATAATTAAAAATCAATTGAATAATAGAAAAATACAAGATTATTTATTTCTACAAACGTAATAATAAAAATATGAATGAAAAAATTATGAATGGAAAAATTATGAATGAAAAAATTAGGAAAGAAAGAATTATTAAGAATAAAAGATTAAACTTTATATATATATACAAAGTTTTAATTTTAAAAAATCTTTAACGATATTATAAACTATAAAGATTAATTATTAATCAAATATTATTAATCAAAAATATATCAACACTATTCAAATCGAAGTTCTAATATTATGTTAAAATGAAACTATAACTTCTAAATAATTTAGTGTTAAATAAGTTATCTATTAAAAATAATCTATAAAGAACCAAATGAATAATATAAAAAACAAGAATACATATTATTTTCAAATAGTAGAAAATCTTTAGCAAAGTAAAAAACAGTACTTATCCAAATTTTTCCGTATATATATACGTGTGTGTGTGTATGTATACAAAGAGACAGACAGACAGACAGACAGACCAACAGATAGATAGTAGGATAGATAGATAGATAGATAGATAGATAGATAGATAGATATACATACATGTATACACAGACACATACACACATATACACACATACAGATATAGACAGAGAGATCTATGTCTATATATATGTATATATGTATATACATACATGGATATATATATATATATATATATATATATATATATATATATATATATATATATATATATATATATATATATATATATATATATTCTGTTGTGTCTGGGGAGAGTCATTTTCTTATTGTGCCTTAAAATTTAACACACTCACTGGTAAAATTTCCACTTATTTGTGGCTTAGCAATTAGGATGTTGGACTCATGATTGTAAAATTGTGGTTTCAATTCCTGGCCTGAGCAACGCATTGTGTTCTTAAGCAAAACACTTCATTTCGTGTTGCCCCAGTCCACTCAGCTGGCAAAAATGAATAACCCTGCGATGGACAAGCATCTTGTTCAGGTGGGGAATATATATGCCATGAAACCAGCCCTTCTGAGTTGGAATGATTTGAGAAGGTAACTTTACCTTTACTTTTAAGGGCCAGGTTCATCTTACAGAATTCCACACTCTTTCTGTCTATTGAATTTTAATCACAAGGCTTTGGGCAACACAAAGTTATGGTAGAAGGTAACTGACTAAAGTACTGAATCTAAAATCACAAAACTGCAAAGCAAACTTTTTAACCGTACAACTATTCCCAGTTCAGAAATACAGCTGAATGTATATCATCATCATCATCATCATCGTTTAACGTCCGCTTTCCATGCTAGCATGGGTTGGACGATTTGACTGAGGACTGGTGATCCAGATGGCTACACCAGGCTCCAATCTGATTTGGCAGAGTTTCTACAGCTGGATGCCCTTCCTAACGCCAACCACTCCGAGAGTGTAGGGGGTGCTTTTACGTGCCACCGGCACGAAGGCCAGTCAGGCGGTACTAGCAATGGCCACGCTCAAAATGGTGTATTTTATGTGCCACCCGCACAAGAGCCAGTCCAGGGGCTCAAGAGCCAGTCCAGGGGCACAAGAGCCAGTCCAGGGGCACAAGAGCCAGTCCAGGGGCACAAGAGCCAGTCCAGGGGCACAAGACCTGTTGAGGCAAGTGAAATCAAAATCGAAATCGAATTAAATTTGACGACTGGCCCCCATGCCAACATCTTTATTGGACACTAAACTCGGCTTGCGAAGACCTGTTGGGGCAAGTGAAAGTGAAATTGTGATGGCACCTGTACCAGTGGAGTGCTAAGAGCACCGTTCAAGTGTGATCATTACCAGCGTCACCTTCCTAGCACTTACATATATATATATATATATATATATATATATATATATATATATATATATATATATGTATGTGTGTATATGTTTGTGTGTCTGTGTTTGTCTCCCCAACATCGCTTGACAACCGATGCGGGTGTGTTTATGTCCCTGTAACTTAACGGTTCGGCAAAAGAGACCAATAGAATAAGTACTAGTCTTACAAAGAATACGTTCTGAAGTCGATTTGCTCAACTAAAGGCGGTGCTCCAGCATGGCCACAGCCAAATGACTGAAACAAGTAAAAGAGTAAAAAAGTACTTGCCAATGTTCTGCGCCGTGAGGACCAAAGACTCGAGGTATTTCGTGTTGCAAGACAGTGTAGGAGAGAGAATAGTGATGTTGTAGGAGAGAAATGTGTTCGCATGGATGATGGTACGCTTGCATTAAATGAGGATGCAAAGAAAGAGGTCTGGAGATGCCACTACGATAGATTGCTTAATAAAGAGAATGAATGGGAGAAAGAGAGCCTGCCGTATGTCGACCCAATAGAGGGACCAGCTATCCGAGTTGATAGTACCAGGGTAGATAAAGCAATTAAGAGTATGAAGACCGGGAAAGCCCCCGGCCCATCAGGAATCACTGCAGAGATGCTCAAAATATCTGGCAGTGTTGGCTATAGCCTAGTCACCCGTATTACAAACCAGGTGATACACGAAGGAGTCATACCCAATGACTGGTGTAGCAGCATCATAGTCAACTGCTACAAAGGTAAAGGGGACGCTTTAGATACAAATAATTACAGAGGCATCAAGGTGTTAGATCAGGTTATGAAAGTTACAGAGAGGGTCATAGCCCAACTAATTAGGGAGCGAATCAATTTAGATGAGATGCAGTTTGGGTTCGTGCCAGGTAAAAGCACTACTGATGCCTTATTTCTAGTGAGACAGTTGCAGGAGAAATACCTAGCTAAGGATAAACCTCTGTACCTGGCTTTCGTTGACATGGAGAAAGCCTTTGACAGGGTCCCCCCATCCCTTATCTGGTGGTCAATGAGGAAACTTGGGATAGAAGAATGGTTAGTGAGAGCTGTGCGAGCCATGTACAGAGATGCTGTCAGTAAGGTGAGGGTTGGAAATGAGTACAGCAATGAATTCCGGGTAGAGGTAGGGGTCCACCAAGGTTCCGTCCTCAGCCCCCTATTATTTACCATAGTCCTCCAGGCAATCACAAAGGAGTTCAAGACAGGTTGCCCCTGGGAGCTCCTCTATGCTGATGACCTTGCCCTAATTGCGGAGTCACTATCAGAACTAGAGGAGAAGTTTCAAGTGTGGAAGCAAGGTCTAGAATTGAAGGGCCTTAGAGTCAACCTAGCTAAAACCAAAATCCTAATAAGTAGGAAGGTAGATAAAACACAAACCCCTTCAGGTAGATGGCCCTGCTCAGTATGTAGAAAAGGAGTAGGTAGTAACTCTATAAGATGTACCCGGTGCAAGCTATGGACACATAAGAGGTGCAGCAACATCAAAGGCAGGTTAACTAGCAAGTTAGTTTTTGTTTGTGGCAGATGTTCAGGTGCAATAAAGACTGCAAACAAACAGGAAACAACTTCTATCTCATTCCAGGGTGAAAAACTAGAGGTAGTCGATAGCTTCCGCTATCTGGGCGACCAAGTTAGTAGTGGGGGTGGGTGCGCTGAAAGTGTAGCTGCTAGAATAAGAATAGCCTGGGCAAAGTTTAGAGAGCTCTTACCCCTGCTGGCGACAAAGGGACTCTCACTCAGAGTAAAAGGCAGACTGTATGACGCATGCGTACGAACAACCATGCTACATGGCAGTGAAACATGGGCTGTAACTGCTGAGGACATACGTAAGCTCGCAAGGAATGAAGCCAGTATGCTCCGTTGGATGTGTAATGTCAATGTGAATACCCGTCAGAGTGTAAGTATCTTGAGAGAAAAGATGAACATTAGAAGCATCAGTTGTGGCGTGCAAGAGAGACGATTGCGCTGGTATGGACATGTGGTGAGAATGGAGGAGGATAGCTGCGTGAAAAAGTGCCACACCCTAACAGTTGAGGGAACCCGTGGAAGAGGTAGGCCCAGGAAGACCTGGGCTGAGGTGGTGAGGCAAGACCTTCGTACATTGGGCCTCACCGAGGCGATGACTACGAACCGAGACCTTTGGAAATGTGCTGTGCGTGAGAAGACCCAGCAAGCCAAGTAAGATCGTTGCCAGTGCCCCTGGACTGGTTCTTGTGCGGGTGGCACATGAGATGCACCATTTTGAGCGTGGCCGTTGCCAGTACCGCCTGACTGGCTCCTGTAGGATTTTCGAGCGAGATCGTTGCCAGTGCCCCTGGACTGGCTTGTGCGGGTGGCACATAAAAGACACCATTTCGAGCGTGGCCGTTTTCGTGCGGGTGACACGTAAAAGCACCCACTACACTCTCTGAGTGGTTGGCGTTAGGAAGGGCATCCAGCTGTAGAAACTCTGCCAAATCAGACTGGAGCCTGGTGTTGCCATCCGGTTTCACCAGTCCTCAGTCAAATCGTCCAACCCATGCTAGCATGGAAAGCGGACGTTAAACGATGATGATGATGATGATGATGATGATTATTAACTCACATCAAATTAGGGTAGATTTTTCTAACACAAAAAAATCTTTCACAAATCATTTCTTCACATAATAATTAGCTGTTAAATACAAAATTGGCAATTTTTTCTTATCTGCTTCCCTTCTGGCAAAATAAACCTGTCTCCTAGCTTCCCTTCAGGTAGTCTGATACAATTCCCTGCTACCACCATTCTTCCAATCCTTCCAAGCCTGTTTCTTTTCCCTAATAGCCTTGTCAACAACATTGTTCCACCACATTTTTTTAATTCTTTAAAATGTTTCAGCTTTCAAAGGTGAGTTCATTCTGGGATACCACCATAAGCTTTAAGCTTATAAGCAATCATAATGACTAAAGAAAATAGTCTGATACTGGAGCATATTAGCTCTCAACAGAAAAAAAGTGGGTTTTCCATATGCCTGGGACTCAAACACACACCTCTATGTTTTGACAACAAAATCCCTAGTCCACCCACCATCTCTAATCTCTGACCCACTCACCTTCTCTAATCTCTGAGCCACTCTCCTTCTCTGATCTCTGGCCCACCCACCATCTCTAATCTCTGACCCACTCACCTTCACTAATCTCTGGTCCACTCACCTTCTCTAATCTCTGACCCACTCACCTTCACTAATCTCTGGCCCACTCACTTTCTCTAATCTCTGGCCCACTCACCTTCTCTAATCTTTGGTTCACTCGCCTTCTCTAATCTTTTCCCCCCCACCTCACCTTCTCTAATCTCTGGCCCACCCACCATCTCTAATCTCTGACCCGCTCACCTTCACTAATCTCTGGCCCACTCACCTTCTCTAATCTCTGATCTACTCACCTTCTCTAATCTCTGGCCCACTCACCTTCTCTAATCTCTGACCCACTCACCTTCACTAATCTCTGGCCCACTCACCTTCTCTAATCTTTGGTTCACTCGCCTTCTCTAATCTTTGCCCCCCACCTCACCCTCTCTAATCTCTGGCCCACCGACCATCTCTAATCTCTGACCCACTCACCTTCACTAATCTCTGGCCCACTCACCTTCTCTAATCTCTGGTCCACTCACCTTCACTAATCTCTGGCCCACTCACCTTCTCTAATCTCTGGCCCACTCACCTTCTCTAATCTCTGGCCCACTCACCTTCTCTAATCTTTGGTTCACTCGCCTTCTCTAATCTTTGCCCCCCACCTCACCTTCTCTAATCTCTGAGCCACTCACCTTCTCTAATCTCTGGCCCACTCACTGTCACCATCATCTTCTCTCTCATTCTCCTCTCTTTCTCCATTTTTTCTCTACTTTCTCCCCACATGAATCAGCCATGTTTCATCACTAATGCGAGACTCTTTTTTCTGTCCCTCAATACTACTCTCCATTTCACTTCAGTTATCATCTCTTGCAAGTTACTTGATAACCTCGCTGCTGGTGGTACCACGTAATAAGCTCCTAGTAAGCTCTGTAAAGTGGTTGGCATTAGGAATGGTATCGAGCCATAGAAACCATAGCAATACAGACAGTGGGGATTGATGCAGTCTTCTGACTTTCCAGTTCCTGTGGAACCATCCAACCTATGCAAGCATAGAAAAACAGATATTAAATAATGATGATGATGATGATGATGATGATATATATATACATAAGCGTAGAAGTGGCTGTGTGGTAGGTAGCTTGCTTACCAATCACATGGTTCTGGGTTCAGTCCCACTGCGTGGCACCTTGGGCAAGTGTCTTCTACTATAGCCTCGGGCCGACCAAAGCCTTGTGAGTAGATTTGGTAGACGGAAACTGAAAGAAACCCCTCGTATATGTATATATATATATATATATATATATATATATATATATATATGTATGTGTATATGTTTGTGTGTCTGTGTTTGTCCCCTC